>NC_081408.1:475466398-475706398 GCF_030272615.1 Cryptomeria japonica
GACAGTTATCATCCCATTTGAACTTGACATTTTTATGTAGCAGGTATTGAAAAGGATTGCACTTATCTGCAAGTTGGGCTATGAATCTTCGTATAGACTGGAGTCTCCCTTGTAAGGATCGAAGTTGACTGATATTTCTGGGTGACGGCATGTCCAAGATAGCCTTGACTTTTGCTGGATCGGCTTCGATTCCTCTTTTGGACACAATGAATCCTAGGAGCTTCCCAGAGGTTACTCCAAAGACACATTTCTTGGGGTTTAATCTTACTTTGTATTTTTCCAACCGATCAAAGACGACTGAAAGTATGTCCAAATGTGTATCTTTGTCTATTGATTTACCCAAGAGATCATCAACATAATCTTCCACAGTTATGTGCATGAGATCATGAAAGATAGTGGTCATTGCTCTTTGATATGTAGCACCTGCATTTTTTAGCCCAAAGGGCATGACATTCCAACAGAAAGTTCCCCAAGGACATGTGAATGATGTTTTATGTTGATCTTCGGGTGCAATCCTTATTTGATTATAACTAGAAAATCCATCCATTAATGATAACATTTCGTGACCTGCTGTGAGATCAACGATCAAGTCAATATTTGGTAATGGGAAGTCATCTTTCGGACAAGCTTTGTTGATGTCTCTGAAATCTGTACATATTCTGATGCTGCGATCTGGTTTACTGACAGGTACTAAATTGGAGATCCATTTAGGATAATCAATTGGGCGTATGAATCTGACATCCAATAACTTCTCCAGCTCTGCTTTGACTAGTAATGCTACTTGTGGATGCATTTTTCTTAATTTTTGTTTCACTGGCTTTGCCCCCGATTTGACTGTCAAATGATGCATTACCAAATCCGGATCTAGTCCAGGCATATCAGCGTATGACCATGCAAAGTTGATTCGTCGTTCCTTGAAGAAACTTATGAACTGTGACCTTTCAGACTCTGTCAATGATTTAGCCAGGAATATGTTGTGTGGAACCTCTTCCGTACCAATGTTTGTTTTTATAGTCTCCTCTACCAGCATGGATGACTTTTCCTCATACGAGGTTGGGAGAATGTCGAGCCTTCCATCTTCGGGTGCCTCAGAGAGGTTTTCGCCCTCAGATACGTCCTTTCTTTTTACTTTTTTGGGATCAGATAGCGTCACAGTGTGGTTTTCGCCATAAGATCCTTGATTTGCTCTTATTTTCACATTTTTGCGACTGGAAGGTCCAACACCCTCACCAAAATATGCCATGTTGTTGAGTTCTATAGTGTATCCTGCTTTATGGTCTCCAAGGGGAAGATCATCTCGTATGCTGAGATAGTCAATAACAGCTTCATCATTTTGGAATGTGTCAAACTGTGCTGGTCCTTCATAATCCCAGTCAATGAGTTGGTGGTGAACAAGGGGAAGGCCTTTAATGTTTTCGGAGCTTGCGGGTTCAAGAGTGAAGATGTGATTATATTCGGGTATATCAAGGCAATCGTCGAGATCATCGATGGCACTCTCCTCATCAGTTTCGATCGTGAGCGAATCCAAATTGTCATCACTAGTAGCGCATTCTGGGATAGGTGTTCTCATCCTACGTGATTTCGACCTAGAACCTTGAGACAAAGATTGTGCGGAATCCTCATGGGTTGTTTCTTGACCAACTCTGAACTTTTTATAAAATTCTTCTTCTTCTGTAGGTTCATCTAGCTCTCTGAATGTCTCAGTGAGCTCATAGTCACTGGAGGATTTGTCTGAACCCCATTCCCATTTGTTGGAATCTGTGGAATAGCACTCCTCTTGTTGAACTTTGGCAACTTTGATTTGTGATGCCTTTTCTATCCTTTTAGTATGGATCTTGGAAGTCAGAAAACCAAGTCCCTTCGAGCGTTCCCTTTTTACAGTCAATTTAGGTTGTAAGGGCTCCATAACGCCTTCTTTGCGTAACCCAAGAGGGCTTTTTCCATCATACCCAAATTTTTGTAGAATCTTGAAGCCTTTGCCATATTTCTCACAGGGTATATTGATCTGATCTTGTGTGTCATCTTCAATGTCTTTGTAGAGCATTTTGTATAAACCTTCCTCTTCCAGTTCGCCCCATCTTTGAAAGGTAGTAGGATCCCATTTGAATACCATGATGGATATTTGCTTGTTAGGATGTGGCCTTCCATATTCTTTTGGAGAGCTCATGACTTGTCGTAAATACATGGTCTGATTTAAAGTGTATTCTCCCATGCCTTTGTCCTGAAATTTGCCTTTAAGTTCACCTTGTTTTGATGTCGAAGGTTTCAATGACTCAATATCAAGGTATGCCGAAGAAGGAACACCTTCACGATTACTGGGAATGATGGTCTCAGTATGTGATCTCAGGTTATTGCAATATATGAATGGATTAGGATCACCGTTAACTGTTACCTCGACTCCATTGTGAGGAAACTTAATGCATTGGTGATATGTCGATGGGACTGCCCTCATTTCATGAATCCAAGGACGTCCTAACAATATATTGTAAGTGAGATCCAGATCTAGGACCTGACAAACCACATCTTTTGTGACTGGCCCAATTCTTAGAGGTAAGGTGACTGTGCCCTTGGATGAGCGTTCTTCATCATCATATGCCTTGATGGTGATTTGATTTGTTGAATTCACAGCTTTATCAGAATATCCCAATTGTTTAATGGTGCTCAATGTACAAATGTTTAGACCAGCTCCTCCATCTATCAAGACTCGCTTTATTCGATGTTTGTGTACGAAGGCTTCAATATGTAATGGCGCATTATGTGGCTGACTTACGGAGGCATCGTCGGCCTCTGTGAATGTAAGGGAATGTGGAATGGAAAGGTATCCCACCATGGCTTGAAACTGGTCCACGTTCAGATCAGTAGGAACGGCGGTGTCTCTCAAGATTTTGTCAAGAATAGCTTTATGAGCGGGGGATATGCGTAAAAGCTCAAGGATGGAGATGAGTGCGGGTGTCTTCCCTAACTGTTCTACAAGGTCATACTCAGGCTTGGTTGATGAAGAAGCAGTATTTTTAGTGGAGGCACCTGGCAACGTAATTTTACCTTGACGAGTTGTAACATGACATGCAGAGGTAGGTCCGGAAGAAGATCCAACACCTCTTAGGACAATTTTGGGTCTCTGAGGAGGATTCTCAGGGTTTTTGTTCTTGATGGTAATAGTAGAGATATGATTGTCCATCGAGATATGATTGATAGTTGAATCATAGTTGTAAGGTGCTCTAGTATAGTAAGCCTGATCATCTGTGACTTTGGCTTTTCCCTTGTCATGTTTTGGGAATGGTTCCTTAAACATCTCATGTTCTTGATTAGATGAGTGTCCCTCAATCTCAATGTCACCTCTATCAATTAGATCTTGTATGATGTTCTTCAGTCGATGACAATTTCCCGTCTTATGACCCTTGCTCTTATGAAATTCACAATACTCATCATCATTCCACCAATTCGGCTTAACCTTTGGTTCATATGGAGGAAAATCTGGAACTGTGATCACTTTGTTTGCCACAAGCTTCTTGAAGACTGATTCAAGTGGTTCTCCCAATGGGGTGTACTTCCTTCGTGGTCTAGAAGTTGTTTGAGTATTCACTTGATTGTTTGTAGAACTTGATCCTGAAAAGATGAATTTAGGTCGCACTGTGTTGGCATCAACAACACCATCATTGACTGTGTTCTTGTTTTTATTCCAAAATCTTGGCTTGTCTTTCCCTTTAACGTCATCTTTGTTTTCCTTGAATATCTTGATGACTCCCTGTTCAATTAGAACCTTTTCTGTTGCTAAGCCCTTTTCAATGACATCCTTGAAGGTGGACAAAAAAGCTTTCCTTAGATCATAGCCAATGTCCTTGTTAACATTTTGTGTGAACATCTCTACCATTTGTTTTTGTGGAATTTCACAAGAGCATCTGCTAGCTAGATTTCTCCATCTTTGCAAAAATGATGCAAAGGACTCTCCTTCTTTTTGCTTAGTGTTGCACAAAGTAGTGACTGATATGTCTATCTCTATATTGTAGGAGAAATGTTGAATAAATGCCTCTACTAAGTCACCCCATGACTTAATACCAGGTGGGAGTTGGGAGAACCATTCCATAGCTTGATCACCTAAGCTTTGTGGGAATAATCTCATCAAATATGTCTCTTCTGAAGCTACCTCAATGCAAGCTGTGAAAAACTGTCTTATATGTGCCTTGGGGTCCCCTTTTCCTCTATACTTGTCAAATTTAGGCGTCACAAAGTGTGCAGGAAATGGAGGCATTGGAATGCTCTTGTCAAATGGATAAGGACATATGTCTCTCATTGTGTATGTTGGCTTTGGTGTATTTATGTCCTCCATTTTCTTTTGTAAATCCCTGATTTGTTGCTCCAAATTTCTCTTAGGTGGAGATCGACTTCTTGAACCATATCCCATGTTTGAGGCACCAATTGGAGGAGGAGCATATTGCATATATGGATGATATTGATCATACACATGTTCATATGGAGGAGGTCTATATTGATGTGGCATATATGGAGCACTTGGTATAGATTCATGTTGAGGAACCCCATATCTATTTTGTGCATGTATACCATATTCTACAGGCATGTCATGTTCTATTGTGTTGCCCCCAAATTTGACACGGGGTTTTCTTGTGTCCAAATTTTGAGCATGCCTTTGAATGTCCAATTGTTTTGGTTGATCCATAGCTTGAGCATATCTATCTGCATAAGACTTCCATAATGGTCTACGAAGGTAAGTATCATATGTTTGACCATGTGTATGTGGGACTTCTGGTTTTTGAAGCAAAGCTGATGGTGATTCAGGTACCATATGTGGTCCTCTATTTCCTCCATTATTAGGTCTCCTTTGATCCATGTTGGAGTGAGTTTGTTGCAAAGGTCGATTTTCCATTATTTGAGACATGTCAAAATCATGAGGTATCTTGGCTCCACTTTGTGCCATCATTTGTAAGAAATATTGTCTATCCCTCCTCATGATTTCCTCAACCAATCGATTGAAATGGGGATTCATAATGGATTCTTCCACATCTGTTGAATGTATTGATAAGTTGTCCAAATTGTCATTTTGTGTAACATTGTTGTTTATAGTGTCCATGTTCTCCACATTTGGAATGTTTCTATAGACATCCATGTCTGGCAATGTAGTGTGATCAGTATTGAAAAATAAATCATTGTCATACTCATAAGAACTCATGTTTGCGGACTCTTGAGCCTCTTTAGTTTCTCTCCTAGATTTTTGAAGACGGGTTTCAACCATGAACTAGGTATTGACCAAGATGTGTAAGACTAGATGAAAAATGGAAAGAGTATGGAAGACCAAGAGTTGAATGGAATGTAAATGAATCTGAAGTGTACTTGCAATGTCCAAAGTGTAAGACCAAGTATGTATGTGGTAGAGTAGGTGTGACTTCCAAAGAGAGGATAGTTTCTCTTGATGAGGTAAGCTGACCTTGACTCTAAGTAAGACCAAATGAGACCCAAAGGTAAGAAACCTTGATGAGGGACCACTTAGCAAAGTGTTGTTGTATGTAGTATGTTGACAAAGTATGATGAGGACAAGCAAGTGACCTTTTGACTCGAGTTTAGACTAGTGTGAATGTAAAATGAGATGTGAAGCAATGATGGACTGTGTGAGACCCAAAGACAGGTTGAATGCTAGATGAAACCTGGAGAAACAACCTAGGAAGCTCAAGTATTCCAAAACTGATTTCTTTTGTTTGCTGGACTGTGAAATTTTCTTGCAATTTTTGAACACAGACGCGCTTGTATACTGCACAGACGCGGTTATCCGACGCAGACATGTTTCTATTCAACACAGACACTGTTATAAACACAGATGCTATTCTGCCCTTCATAGACGCATTTATATGACCTAGACACGGTTAAAACAGACACAGACGCATTTCTGTAAAATTTGTGTAATTTTTCCAATCTGTGAAGTCATTTTGTTGTGACCAAATCTGACTGTTTGACTGTTTTT
This sequence comes from Cryptomeria japonica, assembly GCF_030272615.1. Lineage (NCBI taxonomy): Eukaryota > Viridiplantae > Streptophyta > Pinopsida > Cupressales > Cupressaceae > Cryptomeria > Cryptomeria japonica. The sequence continues at coordinate 475,472,370 of NC_081408.1, forward strand.
CGTGACAAGAGGACACAATGTTGATGAGGACTCAATGTTTGCAAGTGTTTAGACTTCAAAATGACTCCAAGAAAGTGTGTTGTTTGATGTAAAATTATTTTGCATACACTTGAAGACACAAAAGACACAATGTTTTGCTGTTTGGTCTTGAATGTTTGAATGTTTAAAATAAGTCAAGCACAATTCTTATGGCTGGCCAAGACAATAGTTGTTGATCCCACATGGGGTTTTACCCCTGAGGCTACGCTACTCAGAGCGGATACTTAGATGCTTGACCTCACTGGCTCCACCCTCGGCACTCACTTCTCGGGTTAGCCAAGCATCAGTCCCCATGAAAACTCCCCATGGCGAACTTTGTATCTCTACTAAGAACTATATGTGTGTGGGCTGCTACCAGAGGTCTGACCTCCTGCCCCAACAACTAGAAGGATTTGGGCTTCTAAAACAAAAAGGTGCTAGTAAGGGCATCCGCTCGTGTGGCCATACATGCGGCACTTTCAGCTCTGTAAATACAGAAGGCTCCCAACCGGTAGGGGTTACGCCCTACAAATGATCAAATAAATTTGATCAAACGGGTTTATGGGGAGACATAGTGTCGGTATGAACTAATCAACACACATTATTCATAGTTTTCACTATGAATACATTTGATTATAGTGGTTCGGAAGAGGTGGGTTTTCCTCGCTACCACTTGGGTCATTCTCTTCTCACTAGTAGTCCTAATGACCACATGGGAAGACAGGCCCTCTAAAGATTAAACAAAAAGAGCCTATTGCTCAAGACACAAAAGATAATGATTCAATTTTAGTGCACCAATGGAAGTGTTTGCTATTCTATGAAAACAAAGCACACAACAAAAATTCAAAACCCTAGCCAAGGACCTGCAACAAAAGTTGTTAGTAGTTTGGGTTGTTTGACATAATCACCCCTTCCTGCAAACACACAAGTTAGGTACATTTTAAAAACCCAAAAGAATTTGTGACATAGGGGCCTTCAACAAAACGTTTTGCTTCCAAGACAAGCTGCACCAATTTAGTTAGCTAGATCTGAAAGTGTTAGTCCAAAAATAAACCAGATCTGAAACCCTAAGTACAAAATCCAAAAATTGAATCAATGAAAACTTCAAAATTTTGAAACAGTAAATACACAGACGCTGTTACCCTCAACACAGATGCTGTTATCCTCAACACAGATGCGTCTGGATAACACAGACGCGGTTCTATGATTCACAAACGCGCCTAAAAATCACAGATGCTCCTTTCCGACACAGACGTGGGTAGAAATAACACAGACGCGTTTCTGAAACACAGACGCTCCTTTCTGAAACCTGCAAAATAAAATTTGTCGAAAACACAGACGTGATTCTAGATCCCGCAAACACACCAGAAAATCAAAGACACGATCCGAAAGTTCACAGACGCGGAAAAAAAACTAAAATGCTGTCAAAAAATGTCTGATCTGCAACTTCAAAAACGCAAAATCTGCAATAAGGAGTTTATATGCAAAGGGACAAGTGTCCCATCAGGCGTGCCAAAATGTATATGGTGAAAATGGATACAATAATAACAATATTGAAAGGCTAAATGAATCCAACCACAAAACCCTAGCCTAACAACAACAAAGATCCACCATAACATATGAAGATTACCTAAGACAATGCAAATCAAATGAAATCACAAAGATTATACCATCACATGTCCAATAGGGTTTTTGATCTCCATTCTTCCTATCTCCATTGATCTTTCTTGATATATTTGTTCTCATATTTTATGTGCACAAGAGCTCAACAAAGAACGGAATGTGGTTGCAAGTAGGATCGTAGTGTAGTCAAAATGATCATTAGGGTTTGATAATGAAGGAAGCATCTCCTTAAATAGAAGACACAATAAGAAATGGAGGGATAAGATTGAGAGGTGTAAAAAAGGAGGTCGGCTAGGATTAGAGGGTAGGTAAAAGAAATACCAAAATAATGAAAGGGGTAGGTAGTGTATGAATTAAGAGATGAATGACATGTGTCATGGGTAGAAAAGGTTAATGAATTAATTAAATAAATAAAGATTTATTTAATTAATAGAAGAAGTGGGATCAATTAAATAAATAAGAATATTTATTTAATTTAGGAAAATGATAATTTAAATAAATAAATGTATTTATTTAAATGAGAAATAAGGCTAGAAGAGGATAAATGAATTAATTAAATAAATAAGGATTTATTTAATTAATAGAAGAATTAAGCTTAGATAATTAAATAAATAAAATATTTATTTAATTAGACTGGACAATTTTAGGTGTCTACAATAACGTATAAAGGACCTTTGAATGAAGTATTCTAAGAGAAAAGTTATATTGTCTCTAATCATATATGTTTGCAACCAAGTTCTAGCAAGTATAACTAAACCTATATGATATATGAACCCATTAGTATTTGTGATCAATTGTGTTAGCTTTTGTTTTCTTTGTACACATCGTGTCAACCAATAGTCTAATCTCTCTTCATTCCCTTGCAGTGCAACAACTACATAAACATGCCTTGGTTGCACAAGATTTGAAAGGTAATCACAGTCAAGTGAACTTTCCATTTCATCATGTTTACAAAGAGGAATGTGCTTGAGATAAATAGGTTACATATTATGGAATCCATGTATCTACCCACTCACTTGAATTGTATTGATCCCAATTACACTAAATATAATTCTAACAAAATTAAGCCAACTCTTGTAGCCAAATGGTCCATTTAGTTTCATATAAGCTTTGAAATGAATGCATATTTGAAGAATCTTTGATTGTCTAATAATCCAATTTGTCTCCCACTATTCCCTCATCAACCAACCAAAATAATCTATGCACTTCTAAATCTAGTGTCTCTCCTTGTGACAATGCATAGTTACACCAATCAACAATAGAACATGCAACACTGAATGTAGAACCACCTCTAATATTTAGTTGTTCCTTAGCTAGCTCTCTTCACATATGCACTTGCTCCATCATGTTCCCCTTTCCCTTGCCCAACTTCAAAATAACTCTAAATATGAGGTGCACCCCTCTCTGCATGCATTCTACTCAACCAATAAAGCATAAGAGCATACTTGAATCAACCTATGCAATTATTTGAGCAAATGAGATGTTGACCCATTGCAATATCTCTTTTAGTAAGAACTCAATAAAATTATAAAAATAATGTTGTACACTCTGACGAATGAGATCTATGATCACTCATGTAAAAATGGCATTCCTTAATTATCTTCCTATTCTCTTCTTTAAGTTATTAGCGGCATGTTTATATGTGATGTGGACAAAAATAACAATTTGAATAGAATTGTAATATTGATATTGGACTTCATTTTGTGGTTGTAATGTGTAGTTTTCTAGAAAATCGACCAAGGATATAATAGTTCCAACTGAGAAAGAATCCCTATACATCTTGAATTGTTGATCTAACCATCGAGACTTATAGTTATGCCTTGCATACTTGAAAAAAATATTAAAATATGAAGTAAAACTAGCAACACTAACTTCTCTTGTAGCCAACACACATCTAAAACCTTCACCTCCACTCTTCAAACTATATTTTGATGTTTTATATATCTTTTTCTCAACAATTTTCTTTCCAAAGTCATGTTTTCTACCCTCATGAAAACATGATAGAAAATTTGATAAGCCACCACATTGTAAATGCTTCTCATTTAAATAATCATTTTTTTTAATAGAAAAACAATCATCATCTCTAATGCATAAAAAATAAATCTAAAAGGTCCTTAGATGACTTTAAAAGTTGCATAGCACCACACTCTTGCAACATTTTGTTAGTATGTAAAATATAATGAATATAGCATAATAGTTCATGATACATTAAAAACTCTACACGATATGTACAACATGTACTAAAAATTTGAATAAATACACAATAAAATAACTTACAAGATTCAAAAGCCCTTTGTGAGATTCCCAAAGTTGGATGTGTTTCACAAAATTGTTTGGACTTTATTATTTGGCTAGATTCCAATAAATGTTTAGGTTGCATTGTATAATTTTTGATTGCCAATTCTTAAATATAAAACATCTTTTGCATTGGGTGATACTCTAGAGTTAGAGTGACAAAATTGTTGAATTTCATCCTTTATGTTATTGGTTAGCTTCTATCAGCACGTGGAAGCCTCCCACTAAATTCCCATGCATCATTTTGATATGGACTATCTAGTGTTGATCTTCTTGCGATTGGTCTGAACATTTTTTTACGATTTAGGTTCAAATCAATACAGGTTCTCAATAAATGAGTCTTTCTCAATTGATAGATTACTGATGAGGTTGTGATTACTCTATGAACAACTCTCTTATCTCTTTCCTTACTAGTCTTCCCAATAGAATTGAGAGCATTAAAAATATTTTTGACAATAATATTATTTTTATCGGATGTTTTGTTTACACAAATCTTCAAATTAGCTATTAAAGGTCTCATTTTGTGCGTATTTAGCAATTGTACAAAAAAATTGTATTGTCCAATCAATGTCTTATTGCTAAATTATTCATTGAAAAGGTTTTTAGCCTATAATCAAACAGTTCACATTGACCTCTTTCCTTCAAGATTTTAAAACATGTTTCATTAATTTCACGTAACGATTTTGAGGTTTTTGAATGTTTTTGATTTGGAATTTGTCTTTATTCCTTGCAAAGGTCTTCTCTTATCATGTAATTTGGTGATACATAAGGTTCACTTGTTTCATTTTTAATATTATCAATATTTTCAATATCAATTTCAACATTTTCTTTTTCGATTTCAATTTCATGTTCAACATTTTTAAATTCAATTTCATCTTCATTTTCAATAACATTTATGGGTGGAGAAGAAGCATCACCTTGGTGAGTAATTGACATGCCTTGTCTTCTCTTCATATGACTTAACCTATCTTTTTTTTATGAGCTTCAATTTTCTCTGGTGTGAGTTTTCTCTTCCTTTTTTGTTTACGGTGATTATTACTCCTTGTTATACTTACAAAAAGAAGCACAAAAATAATTGATAACTTGAGATTTGTGTAAAAGAGTGCACCAAAATCTGAATTTAATTTATATAATACATAAATCATGAGCTTCCTGACAACAAAGAGTATGTGGGGACTATTGAAATGCTCAAAATGTTCCTTTATCCCTTTTTGCATGTTTGACAAAATGGATATCCATCTGAAATAAATATCCATTTTTTTCATTTTCCCTATTGTAACACAAAGGATTTACTTTAGCCTCTCTTTTTTTAACGTGGGAAGACCTAACATATATTTGTTTAGTATATATTTTTAAAATAAAATAATACAGTAAAGTAACCTTATAAATATTTTGTATTATTAATATATAATAAATATTATATACTATACTATACTATATATATATAAAGTGGGAGAAAGAGAAAGATCTAGGTAGGGTGGGAGGGAGAGAGAGAGTAGGATAGTAGGAGATCATGGAGGTTGGGAGAGAGGGAGCGAGTAAGAGAGTTACCTAGGTAGGATAAGAGAGAGAGAGAGGTTGGTTGAAGGTGACAAGGAGAGATGGTTAGAGATAGACGTGAGGTGGGAGGGAGAAAGAACCCAAGAGGTAAATTAGGAGTGGATGGATAGAGGGAGATGTATGTATGATGTCAAAAAATGGGATTGGATAGTTTAGGACCTAACCCCACTTTCCTCCACACACATTGGAATACAAAAGAACCTGAGAGATAATTCACTTTGACCACTTCTTGTAGGAGAGAGCGAGGGTCAAGGAATGTCTTTAGGATTTCTATTCCTTTGTTGCAATGAAGAGGAAATGTGCAAAATGAGATGCAATGATCAACTATGCTAGGAGATGAATAAAGGTGCAAATATGAACTAAAAATGCAAAAACTTGCAGATCTAAAACTACATGAATAAGAACATAACTGGAAAAGGAACTCAGATATGCATCTATCACTGAAATTTGATGCTAACTGTGTAGGACCAGGGTGCCACACCCTGGTCCCTAATACTGCAAAGGACTGAACTTCTGGAAATTGCTACTTGATAGTTTGATTTGTTGAATTGCCAAAAGAAGCTGGAAATCTCTGAGGACCGGGATACCATGCCTTGGTCCCAAAAAACTAAGATCTAGCTCTAAGACTATGTCTTCAACTATGTGTTCTATTGGTCATGAAATTCATGTGTGCATCAGATTCCTGTACCTGCACTTGCAACTTGAAAAATGGTGTCTAAGTGGCTATATAGGGTTTTGCCTTAGTTAAACTTCTTGTTTTGGTAATTTCCACCTCCATAAATAGTGGATAATGTATTGAAAATATGCGTGCAAGAATATCTTGTGTATGCAAGATCCTAAATGAGAAAGAAAGTAGATCTAGACTTCTACCCTACACTTTGGAGAGAAAACCCTAATTGATTGTAAATGAAATGTAAATGCTTTAAATCACAAATGCAATAATGGATCTAAAGCATGATTGTAAATCTGAAAATGAATGTTATGAAGCATATACAAAGACATGAAAGTAACATGAAACCATACCAAACCCTAAGGGAGAGGTACAAGCCAATCAACAATCGATGATCTTCTATTATTCTTCAATATCTTCAAAGATCCTAATTGATGTTGAAGATGATTGATGAAGATTTGATAGATGCTTGATTTGCAAATGACGACTTCACATAACCTACACTTTCACTTCATAAGAGGCTCCTTCAATTTATAGAGAGTGGATCCTTTAAATGAGGAAAGGAGAGGCTATATATATGAAACCCTAACTTTGTTTTTTGGTCATAGGCCAACTTAGAATCAATATAATTTCAGAATCTTCTATATTCAAATATTAAAATACCGTCAAATCATGCTCCCAAAATTCGGGGAGAAAATGTCGGGACCAAGAGGTCGCCTCTTGGTCTGACCAAATTTTTGCCAAAGCAATATATTGTGATTCTAAAGTCAATTCCTAGAGTATGTGAAGATTCAAGGTGTCTAGATATGCGAAATTGAGCCTTGAAGGTTGAAATATGACATAATTAGGGCTTTTGATGAATTAATTAATTGAAAGAATAAGATAAAAAGGGGCATACTTAGGGTTAAGGGACCACTTTTATGATGTGTGTAGTGATGAAAGAAGACTTTAGATTTAATTAAATTAATTAATCAAATGCTTAAAGGGAATTTGAAATGCAAGATGCAAACACACTAGGGCGGGTGCTAACTGTAATACCCTAAAAATGGTCATCTAAACCATGGGCCCCTAATCTCGACAATATCACCAAGGTCCTAACCAAAGGCAATTAAATCAATCTTGAGCATATTAATTAATTCTTTAATCATTAAATGTCACATGGCAAATCAATAACTCAATATTAATTAAATATTTATTTAATTAATTAAATCATTTCTAAACAATTATCCTATTTATTTTATTGAATATCCTAGCATATTTAATTAAATAAATCAATTTGACATTAAATCATCAAAAAGAGGAATTAATTTGAAAAAAAGAATAAAAAATTGAGAAAAGAAATCAATTGGAGATAATCTTGAAAAAAACAAATTAAAAATTGATAAATAATCTCAAAGAAAGCAATTAAAACAATTAAATATTAAAATTGAGTGAAATAGAGAATAAATAATTTTTTTCCCGATTTTATCTTAATTTTAGTTCAATTTCCTTTAAAACTGAGAAAAAAATCCAATCACATCAATTCACTTGGATTGTGCTTCCTCTTGGAAAATCTTTACCACTCATCATCATTTGATCTCAGCCTTTGGTTTCTTTCCGAATTTTCTATAAATTCAGGCTCTCATCTCTCATTCAAAAATCCTGGAGAATATATTGTTATTATTTTGTTTTTGCTCTAGGTTCATTGAGAATTTGCATTGGGATATTGCATATTAGTTATTTCATATTGCTTAAATCATTTAGCTTAAATGTTTCATATTTCTTAAATCATTTAGCTTAAATATTCATATATTGCTTAAATCATGTTAGATTAATCTTGCATATGTAGCTTAAATCTTGCATCCATTTAGCTCATATTCATGCTCATATAGATTTAAAAATCCTTCGTTTAGGTGTTGTCTAGTCATTGGATAGCTTAGCAATCTGAGAACAATCTAAACTTGCATCTACTAGAAGGCAATAGGTCACTTTGTAATGGTTTATTATTCATTGATTATTGATTTACTAACCTTGCATCTAATGACTTAATTGAAGTGTTGTGTTTTCTAGATATAGATACAGTTCCACTTTTCACCCACACATTTTTGGTGCCCACCATGGGGCAGAAGACTACTTTTTTTTTTTCGGCCTCAAAATCACTTTTTTTTAATCCTGCAGGTTTCGTCTATACAATCTATGTGAAATATCGTACGAGTGGTATTACTGCATCGTACAACATTCTATCGAAGCCTTTTATTTGTCATATGAATTAGAAAATGGTGTCGTACGACATGCTATTCTGATTATCTGATTTTATCTTCTATCATCCTAGGCTTAGTTCTAACTCGTACGATAAAAGCCTTTTGTAGTTTCACTTTATGATAATTGTCGTATGATGCTGTATTCTGTTGGGTTAAAACAAGTTTCACTTTTTAGGTTTTCTATCCAAATTTTGATTACGCTAATGCGAACCCTGAATCGTCTTCTGTCTGCCTGATATTTTCACACCTTAACTAGTTTCTTGCAGGACGCTTGTCAAAGAATTTATCAATCAAACATACGCTTGTCAAAGAATAAAAACAACATGACTACTGATATGTTGCTTTTGCAGGTTGCCTAAAGAGAATCAACTAAACATCATGTATTCTTTAAATTCATTTTTTAGGCACCTAACTTGCTATCTGGTTAAAGAACAAATCTGTATTTCATGTTTTAAGTAAATCCTGAGAGGTAGGAGAGTATTCTCTTGTCTTTTTAGACAATTAGTAATCCAGACACTTGAGGCATTTTCTTTGTTTGAGATTTGTACATCTTTAACAGGCTTGCCCTCTCAAGGAGCTTAAAAACTCTTAAAGCCGTTATGGTTGGTGTGAGGGGAACGACCTAAGTGGGAAAGGATAAACACCAAGTACTCCAACCCACTATAAAATAAACGTGATTTGATGAAAATCAAGTCAACGACAGTGCTCAAGAATAGCTCTCCTCAGTACCTTCGAGTATATTGAACCTTGGTTTTCAAGGTTGGAAAACCTCTTAATTGAGTTTATACCTCGACGCATCGAACAAACCCCTTACTAGATCCAATTAAAATTAGAAGGTACCCGATTCACCTTTGAAAGATTGATAATCTTTGTGCAAGAGAGATAGTAACTCTCCCAAGACACCTGCCATATCGTGCCCCATTAGCATTTGGAGTCGACTAATACAACATTGGGAAACCATTGCGTGACTCAGCGACTGTATTATGATTAGCTATTGGGTGTGTACCTAAGTCAACAAGCAAAGGTTTTCTTCTCTAAGCCAACTTCCATAGGGTTTGGATGCTGTGATTGGAGTTACTATTCATACTATGTGTTTTCTGTGTTTTCATCCCTCAAACTAAAATTGGAATACCAAAATTGGAGAAAACAAGAAACAACTCAGTGATCAAAAACTCTATCCATGTCAGAGCTAGTCTACCCTAAGTCAAAATTCTATCCAAAACCAGTCTATCCAAAAATCAGTCCATCTCAGAATTGGTCATACTCAGTTGTCATACTCAACTATTGAAAACTCAGAATTTTTGTCTCTGTCCTATTAATAGTCATACGAATCTGATCATTTATCGTCCTGCACCATATCTTGTGTCGTACGAGTCAAATTATTTATCATCTAAGCTCAATCCTCTATCATACGGAACCCATAAGTTTGTCGTCTAAAGCTAAAACCTGTGTTATACGATACATAATTGCACTGAATCTTTTGTCATCCTAGACATACCCATCTCTCGTACCGTACTAGGTAGCAACTCGTACGAAACAAAACTATTATCATCCTGGAACTATTAAATTGTCAATCAAACCTGCCCAGATGAGTCTACATCGAGCATAAAACTGGCCATCATCCCCCTGAGCATAAACAACCTTGATAGTGTACCCCTATCATTGCGTTGCATGATTTTGTCGATCATCTTTAAGCTAGTTCAAGCAACATCTTATCAAAACCTAAGTTAACTTAGATAACATCTTACACAAGATAGATCATTCCTGAAAATAGACTAGATCTTAGTAACTTCTCTCAATCACTACGTTAAATGAATAACTAGCTACAATTTGATCTTGACTTCTGCAACACATCTAGCTCTCAGTCTTGTCGGTTGCAAATGCCTGTTCAAACCAGAAGTTCTGGTAGCAAAACAGACAAAGAAAAAGAAACACCCTTTTCGTCAAACGACAATCCATTCTTTCTAGAAAACCTCTTTCCAAATAAACCATCCTCATCACAAATACCAATTTATGATCTACCAAACTTTGGTCGGCCCCTATCTCCCACCATTTCTGGAGAAAGGCAAGAAAGACAAGCTAGTAAACGAGACACTCATGACAACTTTAGCAATCATGCCATTGACAATGAGTCCTCATCAATTGAATATGAAATCCCTGAACCTCCTGAGATCGAAATACATAGATGTCAAAATGATAAAGAGTTCCAAAAATGATGAAGGTCATCATGGGTAGGGAAAAAGAAGACACTTTCCTAGAATTAGCAAAGCAAGGCGCCAAACTTCCTACTGGTTATGATGTGGAAGCCCTCATCACTAAAGAGGAAGAGACACCATTGGGAATGCTAAACAAACAAATGCAAGCATTACGAACTGAGGTCATAGAACTGAAAAACAAAGATAAATCACCAAAACAATATTCTCTGGACACAATATGCCCATTCCCATTTGACAAAAACCTTCACATGCCTCCATTTCCCTCAAGAGTAGAAATGCCTAAGTTTTACAAATATGACGGGAATACAGACCCTCAAGATCATATCAGAGAATTTTGTGCTTTATGTATGGAGTTCACGCATGACCAAACGTATCTCATGCGCCTTTTTCTGAGAAGTTTAGGGGGCAAGCTATGGAATGGTTCTCAAGTCTACCTATGGGAATAAAAACTTTTGAAGAATTAATCCAACTATTTCTACATCAATACTCCTATAACATTCATCACCCAGTCACTATGATAGAGCTTTGCAATACCAAACAAAAGACATGAGAACCCTTTCTCACTTTTTTCTAATGATGGAGAAAGATGTTCTCTAGATATTCATGGACTATTCCAGATCTTGAGAAGATGGATATCTTTTTCAACAACTTAATCCCTGAATTAAAATATAGTGTCCAGATGCAAGTACATCCTTCATTCAAAAAAATGGTAGATAATGCCCTTAGAATGGAAGATGTGCTTATAAAAAAGGGAGATATATCACTTTGGAAAGAAACATCACAAGGTTCTAGTTCTAAAGAAAAGAGAAAATATTGGAAATATGGCAAAGATAACAACAAAAACATTGTTAATGATGGAGTGGTAGATACTATCAAAGAAAAAACAAAAGCCACAATATTTAACTTGGCTAGTGGCATGCAAGCACTCAAGGAAGCTAAAACTGTAGTAGAAAATCCTCCGAAGAAAGCAAGAGAATGGTTTAAAGAAAAGCCTTGGATTTCAAAACCTAAGCATGATTTTACTCCTCTAGATGAATCATATGAATCAACTTTTAAAACTTTATGGGCAAATAATCTGATAACATTGCCAGACAATTCTAGACCATATGACCCAGAAATTAAACCCAAATGGTGGAGAGAAAATGAATACTATGACTACCATCGGAACAAGGGACATAACATAAACAACTGCATGAAACTCTGACATGAAATCCAAGATCTCATTGATGCTGGCAAGATCATTGTTGGAAATCACGTGACTAATGCTTATCATAAGGCCTTTAAAGATCCCTTACTGACTTATGAACAAGGAGATTCCTCAAAAGCCAAGGGAGGAGATAGAGTCAATTATACCTACACTAACAACAATAACGTGATCAACATGATTGAATCCTCCCAACCTTAATATTACAATGTGATCATAATCCAGGATAAACAAAATCAAGCACAAACTACTAATGCTATGACTCGCACTCAAAAGAAGGTTACTCTCCAAGGAGCTAGTTCCTCAACTTTCAATCAAGCAACATCAAACCTACCAATCCCTCCAAATAGACAAACAACCACAATCATGGCCAAATCAAAACAACTGGCTTCATCATCTTCTCCTAGTTATAGTATTGTTGAACAATTGAAGATAACCAATGCCCAAATCTCCATTTTGGAACTGCTTTAGATCTCTTCTGCTCATAGAGAGATCCTAGACAAGGCTTTGCTCACCACTAGTGTCCCTAAAGATTTAGATGTAGATCGGTTTCAATCTATGGTGGTTCACCTAACTTCACCTCATTACCTCACTTTCTCTGAAGAAGATGATAACTCACTGAGTCACCCACATAACCAACCATTACACATTGAAGCTATGATCCATAAACATCAAGTTAAATGTGTTTTGATAGATGGAGGCGCTAGGTTAAATATTTGTACCTACAATCTACTGACATAGTTGGGATTTTCTGAAAACGTTATTGATCCAACAAATAAAATAACAATCAAGGCTTATGATGAAGAAGAAAGAACCTCTAAGGGTCTGGTACTATTACCAATCAAGGTAGGACTTGTAGAAAGTGACGTCATTTTTCAAGTCCATGATCTTCATCTTTCATACAACATCTTACTGGGCAGGCCATGGATTCATGAAATGAAAGAAGTACCATCTACGTATCATCAGTGCTTGAAATTTCCTTATAATGGAGTTGAAGTCAGTATTCCTACCGATACAAGCTATACCTGCAATGCATTAACGCAGAGTGCTGATGCTTTTGTTCCTCATAATAGAGCAGCCTCTACAGCTGAAAGTTCAGAATCTTTGCTGAAAGATTTAGAAAAGAAATTAAAAATCACAAACACTGGCATAGATGGCTACAAGATAGAGCCTATACTCTTACTAATGTCTCTTCCTCCATCATCAAGATAGTCGAGAAAACCATCAGAGGTTATGAAGCCACAAACTTCAACTCCAAAAGTAATTTATGATGGTCTCTTTATACAGTCCTCTACTTCTCTTGCAGATGAAATAGAAGAGGATGATGTTCTCAAATCGCTTTTCAAAGAAGATAGTGCAAACAAAGAAATACGACATTGTGAGATTTCCCCAACACAATATGGTCCAGGATATAAGATGCTTCAACACATGGGATATTCAGGTATTGGTCCTATAGGCAAGCGTCAAGAAGGTATTGTTGAACCTAGTTACAAACTAAGTCTTCCAATGATAAAGGTGGACTAGGATATGATCCAAGAAAGTCATCAGATCAGAAGCACACGTCCCACCATCAACTTAAGTGGAAGAAAAAGGTACTACCTTTAACAACACAAGAAATTAATACTCAACAAACTTAGGAAGAGTGCGATGATGAACAAAAAGAATTACCAACCTAGAGAGAGGAAACAGATGGTAATCAAGTTCTAATTATATTAGCTATAATACCATAGGAAGTAGAAGTCCTAGAGGATATGAGAGACAAAGTATACAGAATTAGAGAATTGTTTGCACCACTGAACATTCCAGTCACATATACTGGTAGAGAACAAGTAGATGATTCAAAAACTGATTCAAATGAGTATGAATGGGGTCTAGACTCTCAGATACATCTACTACATGAACCCCCAAATAATCCAGTGATATCATAGATGACACACAAGAGCTGATACCCCTAAAAATGCAAAGGGAAATAGAAGAAATTAGACTAAAAAGATAAGAAAACTATGAACAACAGCTAGAGGAAGAAAGGACACAAGCAATTTCTTCACCTACTAACCCTCCCTCTAATGAGATAGGACAAATCAGGTACGAAACTACAAAAGAAGAATTAGAAGTTATAGAAACAGAACCAGTCATCAGTCCAAAGGAAGCTGAATGGAACAGACGATAGGGATCAACACAACCATCAAGGTTATGTCCACAAGTGTGTCAAATACAAGTGATCAATGAATCGAATCATGAAGGAACTTGCAGCATCAAAGATGTAGGTATTGATACTATATATACTTTTACTAAGCCACTTGAAGACGAGTGAAAAAATTCATCTTATGACTCTGATAACTCAGACAAAAGCTCTATTTATAACAACAACTATTCAACAACGCATTATGACTACTCTGTCATGAATGTTGAGATGCTATCTGCTGACCTTGTTACTATCACACCATAGTATGTATTCCAATTTGAAGTAGGTGACGCTGCTAGAAGTAGGTCGGTTGGGTTAGGTCCAATAAATACTAACATGAATTTTGATAATTGTGTTGTAACTCTTCCTGATCTCGAGACACATACACAAGGTAGTCTTCTGGAGCTCGACTGGTCGGTTTGAAGCCATGATGATAGTATCGTGAACTCTCTTGAACCTATTCAAACCTTATCCTTAATACATCCTGAATTGATTGACTGTACTCTCTATAACCAACCCTTGAATATACCTACCTTCGCCAATGATTACACACTAGCCTGCTATCTTAATACAGTGGAACCAATTAACTCTTCCACCAGTGAGAAAAGTGAGAAAATGACTGAAACAAACATCAAGTATCTTAGTCATAAAAATAAAAAAAATAAAAATTAGAGATTTGATGGTGAAAACCACGTTGTGGCGGTGTCTGAATCAAAAATAGTAAAAAATAAAGGATGTACCTAAGGGTGAAAACCTCTCTGAGGCGCCTATAGGTGAGATACTTGATATACTACCAAGTCATTTCCAAGAGAGGTATTGTATATTTATCAAGCCAACTCAGCCAGTGAACATTGGGAGTTAAGAAATGCCACATATCATTCATTTAGCTCAATCACTATCAACAGAAGAGTTAAAAGATTTCAGCAACCTTTTTTTAGAAATGAAGGTCAACTTTGCATTGACATACTCAGATATTCTAGGACTAGATCTTGATCTCATCATGCATCATGCCTCTATTACACCAGGATTTAAACTAGTCAAGAAAAAAATCCGTAAGATGCATCCTCATGTGGCACTGTTAGTCAAGGATGAACTAGAAAAATTGCTAAAAGCTGGATTTATCAGAGCTATAGACTATGTGGAATGGATATCAAACATAGTACCCATATCAAAGGAAGACAAATCTATTAGAGTTTGCACAGACTTCAGGGATCTCAATAAAGCATGTCCAAAAGATGATTTTCCATTGCCCAACATTGACATGATAGTAGATATGACTGCTGGATATGAGATGTATTCACTAATGGATGGATTCTCTAGTTACAATCAGATCAAGATAGCTCTCGAAGATCAAGAAAAGATAGCTTTCACATGTGCATGGGGAACCTTCTGCTGTAATTTTATGCTGTTTGGGCTAAAGAACACAGGAGCAACTTACCAAAGAGAAGTAACCACTATCTTCCATGATATGATGCATAAAAACATGGAAGATAATGTTGATGACACCCTAGTAAAAACCATGAAGAGATCTATGCATATTCAAGAACTAGGCCTCATACTAGATAGAATGGAAAGATTCAAGCTCTGGTTAAATCCTAAAAAGTGTGCATTTGGAGTAACATCAGGAAAATTGCTTGGTTACATAATTTTAAAAAAAGGAATTGAGGTTGACCTTGAAAAGGTCCAAGCTATAATGGAAATGTCTCCGCCCAAGAATATCAGTCAAATGAGAAGTTTACAGGGCCGTCTTCAGTCAATAAGGCGCTTTATATCTCAGCTAGTAGACAAAGCTCAATGCTTCACAAAGGTATTAAGGAAAGGAGTTCAATGCAACTGGGATAAAGATTGTGAACAACATTTAAAAGAAATCAAAGATTATCTTTCTAATCCACCCATATTAATGCCACCAATTCAAGCTAATCCATTGATCCCATACATATCAGCTACAGATACTTCACTGGGGGCACTTTTGGCACAACAGGATGAAAATAAAAAGAGAGAGCTATATATTATATCAGCAGAACATTGGTGTCTTATGAAATGAACTACACTATAATAGAGAAAGCATGTTTGGCATTGGTCTTTGCATCACAAAAATTAAGGCACTATATGTTAGCACACTCTATTAAGCTGGTAGCCAAGATTGACCCGCTCAAATATATTCTCAGTAAAGCAACACTTACATGAAGACCGACTAAATGGGTCATGGTTCTTACGCAATTTGATATTGAATATGTGGAATGTAAAGCCATCCAAGGATAGGTTATTGTAGACCAACTTGTTGATGCTCCACTTGAAGACAATCAACCTTTGCATATAGAATTTCTGGATGAATCAATCACGCACCTTACTCAACAATAATGGAAGATGTTCTTTGATGGGTCTTTCACTCAACATGATACTAGTGCCAGAATAATTTTTATTACTCCTAAAAAATATTCAGTCCCAAAAGCTTACAAGGTTCTCTTCCCTTGCACAAACAACATTGTAGAATATGAAGCTTTGGTAAACGGGATCAAGCTAGCCATCAAGTGGAAGATTGTTGAATTACACATCTATGGAGATTCTCAACTCATTATAAACCAAACCAATGATCTATATCAGACAAGAGATGAAAAAATGATGCCTTATAAGATAATGGTGTATGATCTCAAGAAATACTTTACCTTTGTATCATTTCAGCAGATCCCCAGATTAGCAAATAGAGCAGTGGATGCAATGGCCACTTTGGCATCTATACTACCGCTACAGGAATCTAATTTTTTCTTTGAATTCTTGGTGGAAGAGTTACATTATCCTGCCTATGATTCTCTCGAGTCCCAGATGGTCTATTCTATTATTGGACATGACTCATCTCATTATAGCCACATTTACTCTTACTTGCGTGACCAAGTTGTCCCTACTAATCTTTCCCGAAATGCATCACGGTACGTCATCATTGCTAATGACCTATTTAGGTGAGGTTTAGATAATACTTTGCTTAGATGTCTAGAAACCGAGGAGTCCCAACGCACATTATCCGAGGTTCATGAATGTGTTTGTGGATCCCATTCAAATGGTCTAACTTTAGTATGAAAACTACTAAGGGCTGGTGAAGCTATAAAGTTTGCTAAAACCTATGAAAAGTGTCAACTGCATGGGCACCTTATCCATGCTCCAGCAAGGGATCGCATACCCTTTGTGACACACTGGCCCTTTCAACAATGGGCATTTGATCTAATTGGCCAAATATATCCTGCATAATCTAACAGACACAAATTTATTATCACCGCCATTGAGTACTTCACTAAGTGGGTAGAAGTGGTTCCCCTCATCAAAGCAACTGGTAAACAAGTAGCTTTGTTTATTCTTAATTATATCATCTGTAGGTATGGTATACCTTAATCCATTATAACTGACAATGGAGGACAGTTCAAGAACAAAGATCTAAATGAACTCTGTGAAAAATTCAAAATAAAACAACAATGGTCATCTGCATACTACCCTGAAGGTAATGGACAAGCCAAAGCATCTAACAAGAATCTGTTGACTATCTTACACAGGACAATCAATAAATCTGGAAAGGATTGGCATCTGCAACTCAATCCTACCCTATGGGCTTATAGAACAAGTGTTAGAACACCTATTGGGGCTACCCCTTTTTCTTTGGTGTATGGGTCTGAAGTAGTATTACCTATTGAGGTGGAAATACCATATCTAAGAGTTTCTTTGCAAGGTCTTGTTACTGATTAAGACTATAGAATATCTAGAATGCAAGAGCTCGAATTACTCAATGAGCATTGGCAAGTGGCATTTGATCATCTCAGAGTATATCAAAAGAGAATGTCCATAGGATATAACAAGAAGGTACGAAAAAGAGAATTTCACGTTGGTGACCTAGTTCTAAGAGAAAATCCTAAAAAACCAACAGTTTCGAGACAATAAAGGGAAGTTTTAAGCCAATTGGTTGGGTCCCTATATCGTTACTGCAACTTTTGGCTCTGGTGCCTATCAACTCTCAAAATCAGAAGGAGAACAGCTCCACAAACTGATCAACACCATCCATCTGAAGAAATTCTTCACCCAAATATTCTCTGTTCTAGCAACCTATATAGCTAAAAAGTTTTGAAGAGATTCTAAAAATCATAAAATGTCTTGAAGAAATCCTAAAAATCATAAAAAGTCCTGAAGAAATTCTAAAAATAATAAAATGTCCTAAAGAAATCCTAAAAATTAGAAAAAGTCCCGAAGCAATCCAAAAAAAAAAAAAAAAAGAGAAAAAAAAAGAAAAAAGAAAAAAAGGGGAAAAAGAGAGAAAATGCCTTGGTAAAAACCTGGTAAACAGGCACCTCGGTAAGAAAAAAATGCTTCTCTGGCAAACATGCACCTCTTGTACTCAAGCTCTCCATCTATCAACACAACGTTGGCATTCCCACTTTCATGCATCTTTGATCTCGCTTGTACATATCTTTTAGTCACTTTCGTGACATCCTAGTTCTTTTAGAACCCTTATGGCTTGAAATTGATCACTATCCTAGTCTTAGGGTAATCAGCTGAGCAATTTTCATGTCCTAAGTAGTACCAACCAAGTCATCTTTACATCAGTGAAACCTGGTCATCCACTCCGAGTCAGTCATCTGTCTCCTAACTACTGAAGAGTTTTATCACTGGGTACACAAGCAAAACAGAACTGAAAACAATCACTAAACTATTTGAGATATGCATGAAATTTTCTTTGTGTGTTGTCTTTTATATTGGTTTTCAATTATTATCCCTCTGAGTAAATCGAGGAAGTCTGTCTTGACTAAGAGGATCAAGGATTGGGGGCATAATATTTTCTTTGTTTTCTGCTTGTAGGAATGATGTCGATGATCTGAAAATATCTAATCAGCTAGGTGTTTGTGATAAGTGCCTTCACATTAAGGTGAAATCACCACACATACCTCGACTCCACTTATTTGAATGCTACATGGAGGTTCCGATCATTTCTTTGTTTGTTTTGAGCGAATTTCTTTATCATGCAATCCGGGTCCCTTTCTTTATCATGCAATCCAGGTCCTTGCGCAATCTGTCCAAGGATATGAACGAAAAAAGGGTCATTGTGGACAAGACAATTAACATTGCACATGAAAAGAAAGGAACTCTAATCTGCCTATTGTGGTTGTAAAATGCTCAATGATGAAAATTAAGCTTTTCAAAATCTAGTGACTAGGTTTAGGATTGCTTCTCATTTTGCATTTCATTCTGCATCTTGTGAATTTAGAGTGATTTCAGTTGGTAACAATGATCTCTTTATCTTCTGAATGAGAACTTGGAAGCATCATCATTTCTTCGATCAAGTACTTGTGTATTGAGATGTTAGGTACATACATGAGCATCTTATATAGATCCATACATTTCATTTTATGCTTATTTGCATTCACCTTATTACATTGCATTGAAAAATGAAAAAAATTTGCATTACTGGTTACTCATTCTCATCATTCATTTGCATCATCATTTATTTGCATGAAAAAGAAGCAAAAATAAAACATCCATATTAATCTGCATTACATACATCCATACTGAAAAAGAAATGCATACATATAGACTAAAGCATATAGAACAACATCTCATAATTGAATCAACACAAGTACAATGAAGTCAAATAAGATCTCGTATATATATCGTATAAAGTCTTAGAGTACAAAATAATGTCAAATGACATATACAAACTCCCATCAGAGCAAGAATCATATAGGCTACAAAAAAAGGATGTGTCTACAAAAAAATATCAGAGCTACAAAAAGAATATCTATCTCTCAGCCTCTCCCTCATCGCCTGGTGAAGGAGGTGGAGCTTGCTGATCGAGATCCTGATGAGGTGCCCGAGCTCCCTCTGATTGCGCCATATACTGTGAGTATGGTACAACCTGCTGCGCTACAGGAACAGCTACGCTATAAGCTGCAACATAATAAGCCGCTCAATTGGTCTGGTGTAAAACCTCCTGCCACAAAGCGTCGGTCTCTGTCCTCCTCTCTGCTCTCATCTCTGTGACCTGACGGTCGTACTCAACCCTAAGCTCCACTAGCTATTGGTCTTGCTCCGCCAGCTGAGTCTATGCCACTGTCAATTGTGACTGTAACCTCGCTAGGCGTGCTCTCATCGACTACGCTGTGTCGGCCCCCTCATCCCTCGAAGGCTCTCCGCCTCCATCTCTACCTCTGGCTCCCCCCTGCTCCTCTCTCCTCTGTCGGACCTATCTCAGTGCTCCTCTCTTCTCCTCTCCTCCACCCTCTAACACCTTCACTCCACCAAGCCTCACTCCAACAGTCCCTAGGGATCCACCCTCTCCTCTCTGCTGCCTACCACCAGCTGGTATCCTGCTGCTGCTAGCGCTAGGATCGCCACCTGCCCACCTCAAAGCCTTGGATCTCTATCCCTATGCAGGGGCATCATCCTCTACCTCCTCTATACGAGGTGTCTACTCTACTGGATCTATGAATATGGGGAATGGATGTTGCTAGAACCAATCCCTGTACTAAGGCAATGCCCTTGCATCTGTAACATAATCCATGCAATCCCATCAGAGTCTCTGTAATCCAGTCAACTCCTGCATACTCAGGGCGTATGATAACCTTGATGACCATCCCTGCCTCTTCTCATTAGCATATCTCGTGTATGATGTGTACTCCTATGAGATCCCCTAAGGCCTACAATATTGCCTCATCACTCGAGATACCACAAATCACTCCACTACAGTTTGCGATCTTCCAATAAGTGTAACAAAAAGATCCCGACGTACAATCCTCTAGTCATCCCATGGCTCTAAGCCCCTGTAAGGTCTCCATACAATAGTTATCAAGTCATCCAGCCGTCGTCTCCAAAAATCGGTCTTGCCCAGATGAGGCTGTGTAACATAACTTGAATACCTGTACACAATCGGCTAACCAGGCTCTCTGCTATCATCTACAATCAGTCGGTGTACTGGGAGGTGCTCCCAGGCCCATATCTGTAAGATCAAGACACCTGCCGCCATGCTCTTCCCCTCTCTGTACACAATCTCATGCATCTCATGATACATGTGTGCTAATATACATGAACCCCAACCCAGTCTCTGAGGGTCTCCATCAACCTCTCCAGCATCCTACCCCATCCACACTAGTATCCCTGTTGTCCCCTATCTGGCATCAGAAAGTAGCTGATAAAACCTGCTAGAACACAAGAAAGAGGAAACTCCTCACTATACCTACTCATCATGAAATCCCAATTGATGCCACGTGTCAAGATATCAGGATCCCTGAATACATGCCTGACCGCCTGCAATCTAGGAAGCTGCGCTGCATCATAATCCACCCTACCCCTAGCGAAAGGAATACGAAGAATCCTATAAACATCCTCGAGAGTGATGGTCATCTCCCCAACTGGAAAATGAAAGGTATTATGCTCTGAATGAAATCTCTCAGCTAATGCTATGAGCATACCATGATTCACATGGATATCTGGTAATCTAAGAAGGTGCGTCAAACCGCATAAATCAATATGTGCCTGCTCAACTTCTGAAAGCTACCAAGCTAAAGTCATTGTAGGTGGATAAACACACCTAAAGAGCACATGAGGTAATCGAACGTGCAAAAATAAAACAACAAAGCATCATTAAACATCCTAAATAAGCCTATAAGAGAAGTAAAACATCACGTAAAATCCAACTACGTCAATTGCAAAATCAAAATTTCAAGTTTAGACCTTAAAAAATGCTCACTATTTTCCAAACAACAAAACACTAAAATGCAGAAACTCATACGAGTTAGGATTGGGCCCCATATGACAAAAGACTCCCATACGATAAAAGATTAGATTTTAGATGACAAAATGGTCTCTTAAGAATATTGTCGTACGACACATGGGTGGGCCTCGAACAACAAAACTAATGGCCTTAAATGACAAAACAAACTTTAACAGTTTATTGTACGAGATAGGATCATGTCTCGCACGACAAAATGAGAAAACCCGACTTCAACGTGCCAAAAACTTGAAAAATCAACAAAAAAATTCAAAATTGAAATGAATAATAGGCTTAAGATCGATCACTTACCGCTGGCTCATAGTTCCGAGGTCGATTATGTCGTCTTTGGTGCTCGAATCGATGCTCATGAGTGGGAACCACCATTATTTTTCATAGAAGGCTTTTTGAATTTTCAAACTTGGAGGGTTAAAATAAATTGAAAATGATACCTTTTACCCATATATAGCCAAAACCCTAATTTTTCAACTTGCTTCAATGGACATGAAAACTGTACCCTTAGCTAATTTGCCCATTCCAATTCTATTTTTGGGATTGAAATCAAAATTCAAGATCAGTTTGCTATTCAATTTCATAAAATTTTGACCACTTAGCGCTTTTCATCAAAAGCTCATTCTTTCTTCAAATTGCGCTCAATTTCTTATCAATCAAACACTGAATCTCAATTTCGATTCTACAAAACAACTTTGCGATCAATTCAACATCATCACCAAATTTTCAAATATTTCTTCTGAATCATTTTTGTGCTCAACTAAGTATCATCACTAAAAATTGCCTAAAATCATGAACCCTCACTATCTTTCGATTTCTCTCCCGAGGGGGCATACTTGTGACCTTACAACCTCATGACCTCAAAGTTGAGAATTTCTTTCAAAAATCTTTTTTGCAAGTCGAGAAACTAATCTTTTTTAAACATCAAACAAGACCTCATCGCTAGGGGCATCTCAACTTCATCGCTTTATATCAAGTTGAGATTTCTCGACCATCTGAATCGAATCAATCACAATAGGCATATCAGTTTTATCGCTTCATATCACGCTGATATTTGTCTTCGTCGAAATCAGTCTCTTAACGTTAATCAGTTTCATCGCTTTTCATGAAGATGATTATTCATTTAAACTCAATCAAGGGTTTAAAGAGTATCTTCAATCACACTCAATCTAAGCAGGTGTTCAGTTTCATCACATCAAATCAAGCTGGACAATTTATCTTTGCTCATCGTGTCTTGATCCATCAAGTTCAAGGTTGATTTTATCTTCACTCACTGTGTCTAGATCAATCAAGTTCTATATCAGTAAGATCCGCTTCTTGATCAATCAAGTTCAAGTTTGGTATCTTTGCTCTCTATCATTCCTAGTTCAATCAAGTTCAGGATCAGTTTCCCTTTAATCAACTCAGTTCAGCTTCATCGCTTCAAATCAAGCTAAACACCTCGCTCTTCATCTGGTTCATGATGAATCAAGTTCAGAACTGGTATCTCCTAGACATCAACTATTCTTTGAACCAACGTGCTGATTGCACATTAATTCAAAGAGGGGCAAATATAATACCCTAAAAATGGTCATCTAAACCATGGGCCACTAATCTCGACAATATCACCAAGGTCCTAACCAAAGGCAATTAAATCAATCTTGAGCACATTAATTAATTCTTTAATCATCAAATGTCATGTGGCAAATCAATAACTCAATATTAATTAAATATTTATTTAATTAATTAAATCATTCCAAGTAAATCATTTTTAAACAATTATCCTATTTATTTTATTGAATATCCCAGCATATTTAATTAAATAAATCAATTTGCCATTAAATCATCAAAAAGAGGAATTAATTTGAAAAAAAGAATTAAAAATTGAGAAAAGAAATCAATTGGAGATAATCTTGAAAAAAACAAATTAAAAATTAATAAATAATCTCAAAGAAAGCAATTAAAACAATTAAATATTAAAATTGAATGAAATAGAGAATAAATCAATTTTTTCTTGATTTTATCTTAATTTTAGTTCAATTTGCTTTAAAACTGAGAACATCATCCAATCACATCAATTCACCTGGATTGTGCTTCCTCTTGGAAAATCTGGACCGCTCATCATCATTTGATCTCAGCCTTTGGTTTCTTTCTAAATTTTCTATAAATTCAGGCTCTCATCTCTCATTCAAAAATCCTGGAGAATATATTGTTATTATGTTGTTTTTTCTCTAGGTTCATTGAGAATTTGTGTTGGGATATTGCATATTAGTTATTTCATATTTCTTAAATCATTTAGCTTAAATATTTCATATTTCTTAAATCATTTAGCTTAAATATTCATATATTGCTTAAATCATGTTAGATTAATATTGCATATATAGCTTAAATCTTGCATCCATTTAGCTCATATTCATGCTCATATAGATTTAAATATCCTTTGTTTAGGTGTTGTCTAGTCACTGGATAGCTTAGCAATCTGAGAGCAATCTAAACTCACATCTACTGGAAAGCAATGGGTCACTTTGTAATGGTTTATTATTCATTGATTATTTATTTACTAACCATGCATCTAATGACTTAATGTAAGTGTTGTGTATTCCAGATATAGATATAGGTCCACTTTTCACTCACACACACAAAAAAAACAAAAACAAAACAAAAAAAACCTAAGCGTGAAATTGTACCACCCAATTAAGGGTGTACAATTAACAACACTAGAGTATGGAGAGAGAGAGAGAGAGGTGGGTATGGGTAAGGTGGGATATAGGTATAGAGAGAGGACATGGGAGGAGATAGAGATATAAGTAGAGAAGGAAGGGGAGAGATGTAGAGAGAAAGGGAGAGGGAGAGTAGGATATGAGGGAGGTTGGGAGGGAGGTAGCTTGAGATAGAGATACTAGGTAGAGAGAGATAGAGAGATAAGGTGGGGGGCATAGAGGGAGGAAGTGAGGGAGAGAGAAAGAGTTATCTAAGTAGGGTGGGAGGGATAGAAAGAGAGGATTAGAGGAAGGGAAATGAATTGCCTACAACAAATTTCACTTTATTTCATGTACTATTTAACTCTTTCTCTCATTCCTACTCACTTTGTCCTTGCAACATTGTATGATCATCTTTCTCATTTATGAACCATGAAACAAATGTTGGAGGAATGTGTTGCTTGAAACACAAATTTAATTTATTACCAGAAGTTTTAAATAAATGTTTATGAAATTTAAAAAAAAAGTAAAGGGAGACTAAGAGAAGGTGAGAAAGAAATAAGAATCAAGGCAAACTAGCTAGAAAGGGTGACTAAGACCCGAGCAGTCATGACTCAAGTAGTGAAGGAGGGAGTGAGGAAGTGAGAAATAGGGTTATCTAAGTAGGGTGTGTGTGCATGTGTGTATGTGTGTGTGTGTGTGTGAGAGAGAGAGAGAGAGAGAGAGAGAGAGAGAGAGAGAGAGAGAGAGAGAGAGAGAGAGAGAGAGAGATTTATCTAGGTAGGAGGGTAAGAGAGAGTAGGGATTAAGAGGTTGATAGAAGGGGATGAGAAGAGGTGGTTAGAGATAGACCTAAGGTGGGAGGGGGAGAGATCCTAAGAGGGAGAGTAGGAGAGGAGGGATAGAGGGAGATGTATTTATAGTCTTACGTGAGGGGAGAGAGAGACGTAGGTAGGGTGGGATGGATAGAGTGGGATATAGATAGAGAGAGGGCACGGGGGGAGATAAATATCTAAGTAGGGAGGAAGTGGAGAGAGGTAGAGAGAAAGGGAGAGGGTGAGTAGGATAGTAAGAGAGGAATGATGTTGGGATGGAGGGAGCTTGGGATAGAGGTACTAAGTAGAGAGAGGAATGTCATGAAAATTGATTTAAAAAAAAGAATTTTTTATATTTTTTTTATTAAGTTTTGACATTTTTAAAAAATCTAATAAAAAACTCATAACTAATTATTTACTTGCAAAAAAAGCACAAAAAATATGCATCACATTTGGGCATGTGTCCTCTACTTATATTGAAAGTTTTAGAATTTTTTTTTTTTGCTTGTACTTAGGTTAACTAGACATACACTTGCTTTCTATTTTTATTTTTTGCTTGTACTTAGATTTACCAAACATACACCTGCTTTTACTTAGGGTGAGTGAAGAATGGAATCATGCTGCACCTAAACCTGAGGTTGAGATAGAGAATGCTCCTATTGCTGTAGAAGAGAAGGAAGTTTTAGAAGATAAAGAAGAGACAAACACAAAAGAGAAGGAACCTGAACAAGTACCTAAGATACCTGCAAAGTATGTGTGAAAGAACCATTCAGACTATCAAATCATTGGAGACAAAGACAACAGAGCTCAAACAACATGAAGACTTGCTAAGACTAGTGAACAAGAGAAGTTTTGTTTCCAATCTTAGGTGGAGCCAAAAACATTTGTAGAAGCTAGCAAAGATGAAGGATGGATGAGAGAAATAAAAGAGGAGCTCAATAAGATAAAAAAGAATTAGATATGGGAATTGGTTCCTAGATTGGTGGATATGAGTGCGATGGGAACAAAGTGGGTGTTTCAAAATAAGTTGAATGAAGATGGGGAAGTTAAAAGGAATGAGGAAAGGTTGGTTTGTACAGGTTATTCATGAGTTGAAGGTATAGACCTTATGGAGACTTTTTCTTCAGTATCTAGGATGGAATTTATAGGGATGTTTCTTGCATTTTATACTTACAAGGAACTTAAGGTAAATTAGATGAATGTTAAGCAGTATTCTTGAATGGAAAAGTTGAAGAAGAAGAAGTGTATATTGAACAACCAAATGGGTTTAATTTGTCAAAGGATTTGGATATGGGCTGCAAACTCAAGAGGTCACTCTATGGACTAAAGAAATCTCCTAGAGTTTGGTATGCAAGGTTGGATAAGTATTTGTTGTAGAAAAATTTCAAGAAAGGTACAATAGAGAATAATCTTTATTTCAAAGTTGAAGGTGATAGACTATTAATAATTGTTTTTTATTAAGGCAAAAACTGGTTTTTCACAGGATCCTTTATATGATCAGAAATGGTGGCATTTAAGGAGCTCACAAGAAAAAAGGGAAAATAAATTCTCACCTTATGTCAAAAATGGTTAAGGAGAGAGAAATGGTCGGTAAAGGCATGGGTATACCTCCCATCAAGAGTCACATACTCCATAATCACCTTCAGAACAACTCTCCAGATGGACTTTATCTCCGAAGTATTGTAACTAGTAGTCCCATCTCTCACTAAATTTCTATTCTCCTTCTCTTGCTTTGAGAAGAGTTTAAATGCCTTTTTAGAGAATTTCCTATCTTTATAGAATTTATCTCCATCTGTAGAAAGACCAATAACCTCAGCAATGAGGTCCTCATTGATGACAATGTCTCTACCAAAGAGTTTGACAAAGGCCTTATTGTAACTTTTGATGAAGTCCTTAGTCACCTTGGCTTTCACTCCATGCAACTTCTCAATGTAGATGGTAAAGCTACCTTTCTCAAAGATACTCCAAATAGTTTGATTGTTTCTCGGAATAGTGCAATCCATGGGCTCCACCCTCTTCAAATATCCCCCCATTTTACCACAATGCCTATACCCCAAAACCAATCTGTAAATTATTCGGCCACTGCAATTATTCAAGCAAGAATAGGAAATGTTTTTTGATCCCAATCTAACCCATAAAATATGTGGGGAAGAAGGTTCTAGAATAGAAATAAATTCTGAATTACCATGATGTGTCCTTCGCACACCACGCACCATTACTTCTAATAACAAAAAATCTCAAGGGTGATTTAATAATCATTTTAAACATCATTATAATTTAGCTTCATGGATGGTGAGGTTGTCTAGCCATATTAACCCCCTCACATCATCATTCAATTTATCCCCTTTTCTCCACCTTAACTTTTCATTGGCTTTAACACCTAGGTTGGCAAATTAGTTTGTCACCTTGTTGTTTTCTCTATAAGTGTGAGATATGTAACACTGTTCAAAGGATTGAATAATTGAAAGTGAAATATTTCTCTAATTTGCAATGTTCCAAGATGGACTAGAGGCTTTTTTAAGGCATTGTATAACATTTTTTGAGTCCCCTTCAATCCAAACCTTAGAACAATTCATCTGTTTAGCAATTAGGAGTGTTAGGTAGGCTCTAATGGCTTCAACAATGTGGTTGGTCTGGGTACCCAAGGGGAGTGCCACCGCCAAGATACAAACACCATTACTATTCCTTATCACTCCCCCACACCCAGTAGGACCCGGATTACCCTTTGCCAACCCCATCAAAATTAAATTTGAACCATCCCATAGAAGGACCAAGCCAATAATTCCCAACATGGGGTTTTCTTTTTAGCTTGAAAACTCTAGAGATATCCATTTGAATTTTCCACACATTTTCTACCTTATAATCATAATCAAAACAAAATTGAGTCTCTTGTCTAAGATTGGCACCATTAAGACAATTAAAATTTTCCTGAATAGCCCTCTGAATTTTTTGTAAGACAATCTCATCAGATAAGGCAATGTCTCTAAAAATTATGTTGTTCCTTTCTTTCCATATACCCCAAACAAGATGCAGAAGAGATTAGGACCAAAGTCTTTTGATAACTTGATTGTTGCTAGGAGTCCTACATTGGTTGAACAAATTTGACATAGAAGAAGGGAAGACCCAAATTGAGATCCCAAAGTTGAAGCATTCTTCCCCAAATTTCCTGAGCAAAGGGGCACAAAATGAAGAGGTGGGGAACAGTTTCTGCATCATCCATACAAAGAATACAAATATTGGGCATTTGAAAATCTTGTCTTACATAAATTATCTGTAGTTAGAATTTTATTTTGGAGGAGAAACCAGAAAAAATATTGACCTTTAGAATAAGGTTTTTTATCAAAGCTTTAGCCCAAACAGGGCTAGAATAATTCTAATCCTGAAGCATCATTGCAAAAGCAGAAGAAACTGAATACTTACTAGAAGGGTCAGCCTTCCACACCATCATATTCTTTGATTGAACCATAGAGTTCAAATTAAGCAGAATTTGTAAAGGGAGTAAGTCCAGACTAACCTGAAACAGATTGATCTAGCTACCATTCCTATAATAATCTTCAACCAAATGACCAAATATTCTAATACATTCTTCCCTAAAGGGATTGAATGAGGAATTAAGGACTAGGGGCTCCTTACCAATCTAATTATCCTCCAAAAACATGATGCTCGACCCATTACACAATTTCCAACCAACACCTTTAGTAGAAAAACTTCTAGCCTTAATAATACTGTTCCATTCTCTTTGAGTAAATTATCCACACTTGCTTCACCAAAAGAACCTCATTAAAAGATCCGATATCCCTCAATCCAAGCCCTCCTAAATTCTTAGGCTTACACATCTCATTCCAAGTAATCAACAGAATTATCTTTTTTTCCTCAACTCTTGACCACAAGAATCTCTTCTGAATACTATCAATGGTGTCTGCAAATTTAGCAGGAATTCTAAAAAGACTCAAGACACAAATTGGAAGATTCTACAAGGTAGCCTTAACGATTGAATTTTTTCAGCCTGACTGAGGATGGTGCCTTTCCAGACAACAATTTTTTTGTTGAATCTCTCCACCAGGGATACCCAAAAAGAATCTGGCAGTGAGGATCCCAAAGGGAGCCCCAAACAAGTAGAAGGAAAGTCACCAATAGAACACCCCAATAAATTTGCAATTTTATTTTTCCTTTCAAGAGGAGTGTTGAGAAAAAAGAGAGAACATTTACCTCTATTTAGAAACTATCCTGAAGCTTCTTCATAGGTAACAAGGACTTTTTTGAAAGTTCTAGCCTCTCCAATAGTAGAAGTTCCCATCAAAACGGTGTCATCAATAAATTGTTGATGAGAGTAGATAGTTGAATCAGAGGAAGGGAAAAGGCCCTTTAGGCTTCCCTCTCTAACCATCTTCTATAGATACCTTCCAAGTCTGTCTACCATAATAGTGAAAAGGATAGGGGAGATGGTGTCCCCCTGACTTATACCCCTAGAAGACTAGAATAAATAAGAAGGCAGTCCATTGACTAAAATAAAGGCATTGGTTGTAGAAATAAGCTGCCATATAAGCTCCCTAACCTTATTTCCAAATCTAAAAGCCTCCAAAATATTAAGAAGAAAATCCCAATCTGTCCTATCATAGGTGATGCAGAGATTCTTGGAGTAGATCCAAATCACCTAGTTGTCTTTGTTGCTCTCACCAACCCTCTAACTCCTCAAGCCCATCTAATGGTACTTGGTAAGGGTTCTTCTAGTTAGACCTTCAAGGCCTAATCCAATTTGTCTTCCCTCCAAGGTATAGCCACAAGTGTTTTCCTACAACACTTCCTATTGAGGATTCCACCTCAATCCCTAACTCCACTTCCAAGTGCTCCAACAAACCTCTGCAAAGAATCTTTATCTCAAACTGGTTCCAAGAGTGTATAATTAAGTTACATGGTGTCTTTGATGATTTTTTAGGGGTTTAATCACGTTTAAATCCATCACCAAGCCTTTCCAAGGTTTCTTTGACTATATCGGCTCCAAACAGGCCTAATTCTACTAGCCCTCCTATTATGGTTTTCAGGGCTTAGTTTCACATTTTCCCACACAAGGCCACAAATAAATTACATTTATGGGCACCCTTTTCATGATTTCATACAATATTGAAAAATTCCATCTGGGTTCTCTATACACATGGGGTTTCCAATATTGTCCTATTTTTAAGGGTTTTAGGCCTATCCGGGTGACTTGCAAACATGGCTTTGGAAAGCTTCACTAGTCTAAACATCTGCAAAAACCATTCAAGGATTATTTAAGGGAATTCAAATGGGTCTCTAACCATGTGTCAATTTTGGCTCCACCAATCCATATGTGCTTTGCAAATGCACATCTCCTGTTATCCTAGTCTCACCAACTCCTAGTTGTGAGCGTAGGGTATCATTGTAAATTCACCACAAAGGTATGTGAAAAAAAAAAACCTACACTAAACCTATTTAAAAACCCTAACCTAAAATTGCAAATAATTTCAATAGGTGCCATTAGTGGATGGTCAGGCTAGAGCCATTTCTTGATTAAACCCTAGCTTATAAGGGTTTTGCATCTAGTCACAAAGAATGGATTGAACCTCTGCAACCAGACACAATCAAACTTGCTAATCTACCTTATTAGAAAGTAGACTCACCAAGCTCTCATTCCCTACAATTATATTCTTCTGACAAGTTTGCACTGGACCGTACAACACAACAAAAATAAAGGAAACAGTTAAAAACAATGTCAAACAAGATTTTTGCTTACAACTGAAACTTGCTTTGTATTCCAAGATCTTCCAACCTGTACAAGGATGTTGTTTTTGGCTTTAAAAAATGTGATTCATTTGGTTAGAACCAACTTCTTCACCACTAATCAACAAAAATGCAACTTTTTGCAAAATTGCAAATGTTGCTTAGCAACTTTACTTCTTTTTCATCTTGAGGATGCAACTTTGCACTCAAGTGTACTACAAGGCTCCAAAGACCTTGTATGAACTCTAGGAGACATAAAAACAATACATTTCACCCTATTACACAATGACCCTCTTCTAGAGTAGTGCATCTATGGACAATGTCAACATTATAACTTTCTAGGATATCAACATCCTGAACACAACAAAAGCTTGGACAACTCAACCATGACTTCGTTAAGTCCCAAATGGTTGGTGCACTTATTACAACATGAAAGATAACATAGAAGACTTAAAACAAACCAAAATTCTGAATGGAGTGATAGGTGCCCTGCACCATACTCCCCTGGGACAAAGAACTCAAGTCCCTTGAGTTAAGAGGTCTGCAATTTCCACACCATGCTGAAGTATATTTGATTTTGACATCCACATAGCATCTAACTCAGTTAACCCTACCCACTTCACAAGATAATTTTTGTATACTCCCTTCCTTGTCTTCTTTATTATCTTAGTTTCCAAGATACTTTCCAACTTGACCGGTTTGCTTGGTGGCTAATCTCTCACCCAATCTTCAGTACCCTTTGATGAAGTGTCTAACTAAGGCTTTTGTGATTCTACGTTGTATGGATATAGATCACATACATTAAAGATATGATAAATACCCAATGTGGAAGGGAGTTCAACTTCATATGCATTCTGATCATATTTATGCACCACCCTGAGAGGCCTAATCTTCTTCATCAATAGCTTAGTAGGATGCCCTTTTGGAAGTCTCTCTTTTCTTAGGTATGCTCGGACCAAATATCCAATCTTAAATTGCACATTCCTTCTTGTTTTATCAGCATTTATCTTATAGTGCTCAGACTTTTGTTGTAAGGTCTGTCTTACCTTATCATGCACTTCTTTGATTCCTTCTGCAAAATTCTCACCTTGTGCACTTTTAGATGTCATAGAACTGAGATCTTTGAGCTCTAGTATGCCCCTAGGATGAAAACCATACACTACTTCAAAGGGATTTTTACCTGTACTTTGGTTAACTGAGTCATTGTATGCATATTCTTCCTGGCCGCATACCAAATCCCAAGTCCGTTCATGTTATTTGGTGAGACATCTCAATAGATTACCCAAGGATCTGTTGACTGCCTCTATCTGACTATCTGATTGAGGATGGTAGGAAGATGAAAAAGATAATCTTGTGCCCAACTTTCTCCAAAGTGTCCTCCAAAGGTGGCTTAATAACTTTACATCCCTATCACTAACTATGCTGAGGCTTAAGAACTTTACATCCCTATCACTGACTATGTTGATTGGAAGGCCATGAATTCTAACTATCTCTTTGAAGAAGAGTCCTGCAATATAGGTGGCATCATGGGTGCTCTTGCAAGGTATAAAATGTGCCATTTTGCTAAACCTATCAACCACTACATGCACATTGTCAAATCCTCTTGGAGTTCTTGGTAAGCCTAACACAAAATCCATGCCTAAACATTCCCAAGGACTCTGAGGTATGACTAAAGGTTGGTACAGACCTACATTATTTGATGAACCTTTTTCTCTTTGGTAAATTTCACATTTTTCTACAAACCTTCTCACTTTTGATTGCAACTTGGGCCAATGGTAAAACCTACTAACCCGCACCATAGTTTTATCTATGCCAAAATGACCTCCTAGACCTCCTTGGTGCTTTTCTTGAATAATGTTTTGTCTCATAGAACATTGGGGAATGCAAATAAGGTGTCCCTTGAACAAAAAACCCTCTTGTATCATATAATCTGAATAAGGAACATGTAAGGTGTTAGAAAAATTGGAACAAACAACATATATCTTGGCAAAGTATTTATCATCCTTGTAGAGGTCTTTTAACTCAGTCAATCCCACACTTTACTATTGTATCTCCTACATAGTCATGACTCTCCTACTTAATGCATTAGCTACCTTGTTTGCAATGCCCTTTTTGTGCTTGATAGTGAAGGTGTAATATTGCAAGTATTCAACACACTTTAGGTGTCTCTGATTCAATTTCTCTTGCCTATTAAGGAAACTAAGGGCATGGTTGTCAGTATAAACTACAAACTCTTTGGGTAGCTTGCACCATGGCATACAAATCCAAATCATATGTGGAGTATCTTTGCTTGGTCTCATTCAATTTATCTGAAAAAAAATCTTTAGGATGACCTTCTTGACTCAAAACGACCCTTGTTGCCCTTTGGCTAGAATCACACTCTATTGTAAATAATTGATTGAAATCAGGCAATCTAAGGGTTGGAAACTCTGCTATCTTAGCTTTCAGCAATTCAAACCCCTTATTGGCTTCCTCTATCCACTTAAATTTACATTTAATCCCTCCTTTAATGGTGTTGAGTATAGGAGCACAAACATGGATAAAGTTTCT
Source organism: Cryptomeria japonica (assembly GCF_030272615.1). Classification (NCBI taxonomy): domain Eukaryota; kingdom Viridiplantae; phylum Streptophyta; class Pinopsida; order Cupressales; family Cupressaceae; genus Cryptomeria; species Cryptomeria japonica. The sequence continues at coordinate 475,505,916 of NC_081408.1, forward strand.
CACAAACTTCCTATAAAAAGATTCCATTCCATGAAAACTTCTAACATCACTTATGCTCCTAGGTGTAGGCCAATTAAATATTGCCTCTAATTTACTTGGATCCATCTTTAAACAACCTTGTGAAATGACAAAACCAAGGTAAATAACTCTGTTTTCAAGAACTCACATTTTTCAAGGTTGATTTTGAGTTGAGCCTCCTTCAACTTCTTCAAGATCATCTCCACGTGCTTAAGGTGTTCCTCTTTGGACTTTTTGAAGACCAAAATGTCATGAAGATACACAATAACAAACTTACTAATAAACTCAACTAAGACTTCATTCATGAGCCTTTGAAAGGTGCTAGGTGCTTTGGTGAGGCCAAAAGGCATCACCAACCATTCATATAGGCCTGCATTGGTTCTAAATTTTGTCTTCCATTCATAAATAGGTTTGATTCTTATATGATGATAACCATACTTCAAGTCCACCTTTGTGAAGTAGCATGCTCCACCTAGATTGTCCAATAGGTCCTCTATCCTTGGCATGGGAAATCATTATCTTTTAGTGATCTAATTAATTGCCCTTGAGTCAATGCACATCCTCCATTTTCCTCCTTTTTTAGGCACTATAATAGTGGGAACAACACAAGGACTCAAACTCTTTTTAATAAACCCTTTGTCTAAGAGTTCTTGCACTTGTTTGGCAATCTCCTCATTTTGTCTAGTTGTCATTTTATAAGCAGATTTGTTAGGCAGATTTGCCCCTGGTATCAAGTTTATTTGGTGATTAACATTCCTCATTGGAGGCAAATAATTAGGCATATCATCTCCTATAACTTCTGCATATTTATTTAATAAACCTTGCACTTCTTGAGGTACTTCACTCATGGGCTCTGCCTTAGCCTCATCTTTAGGCTTTAGCACTATAGCTTGACCCTTATTACCTTCTATTTTAACACTTTAAGGAACTCTTTGTCACTCATCAACATAACACTTCACCCTACTTGATTCTCCTCCTTTGGATCAGTTAATGGATCCATTTGATACTTCTTACCATTCTTGGTGATGAGGTTGTAGATCAGGAATTTGGAAAAACATCAAAACAATATCAATTAGGACAATCACAAAACCTAAAGCAATGAAAGCAATCCCAATCCAATCAATGAAGACATAAAGACAAGATATTCAAATTGAATGAAATTGAAGCAAACCGATGCAGATATCTCCTTCATGTGGCTCCATTGTTCTTCTTTCACCTTCAAATTTGATGTGGATCTCACCTACAAGTGCAAAATGCATGTGAAAAGCAAGTTGTTGAAAGATGAAATTAGTAGCATAAGGTTACTCGAAAATGTGATTGATTGATTGATCGATTGAAGAAACTCATCCAATTTATAGACAAATTGGAGAGAGGACAAGATTAGCATGAAGAGATTTGAAAGGAAATTCAAATCAAGAATGGCAACATTATGACAAATGTATGACAATTTCTATGCAAGGAGTATGATAAATTATGACAAGTTGCTATGCAAAATATATGACAAATTATGACAAATTTGAAGTAGAAATAGAAATTAGGAATTAGGAGAAATTAGCAAATTAGAAAATTGAGGAAAAAGATAAAATAGAAATTAGGTGAATTAATTAATAGGTTTTCATCCATTAATTAATTCATGAAAAAGACCTAGGACTAAATAAATAGATTTATTTAACCCACAAAGAAGAAGAAAAGGATTAAATGAACAAATCATAAAACCCTAGAAATTAATGTAGGTACGATCATGATTCTGATTGACAAAGGACCAATGTTGATAAATGATTGAGATTGGTTGACAGAAATCAATGACAAATTGACCAAGATTGACAAGGAGATCAAATTGATAGGCACTAATTGATGAGGAACAATGACTAATCGATCCAAATTGACATGATTGAAAAGGACAAGGATCGATGACGAATCAATCGCAAAATGACAAGATTGACAAGGACAAGGATCGATGACGAATCGATCGCAAAATGACAAGATTGACAAGTTGATAAGCGCAAATGATTACTAACAAGCTAAATATGATTGAAAGATTGACAAGAGGACAAAACCCTAATTCTATCATCGATTAGAATTGACGATGTCCAAAATGATGATAAATGAGCACGCACATTGATGCGATAGGATAAGATCGACCAAAATCATGACTGAAGATTGTTATCGACAAGACCTAATTTGAAAGCGATAAAAATGAGGAATGTAGAAGGACTTGATGCTCACAAATGATAAAGACCAAATGCGCAACATAGAAGAAATGTTAATGCGACGCAAGAACCCTAAAATAAGGCAATGCGTAAATGTTAAAGTATGACTCCACAAGCGTTGACCATTTTTAGACGTCTACATTTTGCCCCTCTTTGAGACAATGCGATTTCAAGCATTGTTTCAAAGAACAATAATGAAAATGCCCTAGACAATAACAATGACATATGCATGCCCCCTCGAGAATTGGCTAGAAAAATCCAGAAAAGAGGCCAAGGGATCGATAAGAACGACAGAAAACGATAGGTTCGAATGGATAAAAAATCGGAGGTCGGATGCACAAATTACAAGCATTGGAAGGTGCAGAAGACCGCGACCAACATAAGATGGAGAGCATGCACACCCATCTAGGTACTGACAAAGATATATATAAGAGACAAGGAGAAGGAAAAGAGTTCATTTGCACTGGCCAAAGTGGAGGAGTTATTGTTCAGGAAAAAGGACCCTTGCAGAGAGATGGCGAACATTCCAATGTTAGATCACCTTGGGGAATGTGTAAACACCTATAGATGATCGGACGATGCGGGAGCAGCGATATGTAGCTCAAAAACCCATATGTTCAATTTCATGCATTTTGCTTGATTGCGGGACATTGCGGGGCCCACAGGGGAGAGAAAAAGGCAGACCTGTGCTTGTGTGGGCGCATTCTGCACCTGTGTGAATGGGTTCTATGCCTGTGTAAGGTACATAGGTGCAACTTAATGCTGCACAGGTGCAAGACATGGTACATAGGCGCAATTATGCATTTAGGACACTAATTTGACCGAAAGCAGCGCACGGATGATCCCGAAAAGAGGGATACGGGTAGGATAGGTCAAAATAGATAAGAAAAACCCTGATTGGTGCATGAAACAAGGAAATGCAGCCCTGAGGAGAAAACCCTAAAACTAAAAAATTGTGCCCCAATTGTGATGCAGAGTCGACAATATCCATTGATTGCATGAGAGAACAGACCCAACTGGTTCATGTTGCGACACCGACTCAGGAGTATGGACAAAGACACATTAGCAGGACTTGGATTATACTAAATTACGTACATGCCCAAGATTAGGGCAAACACAGGACTCCTGACCGCATTGGTTGAGCGATGGCATTCAGAGACTTCCTCTTTTCATCTTCCGACTGGAGAGGTGACTGTGACACTAGAGGACGTGTGGCATATCCTCCACATTCTGATTCATGGGGAGATGGTGGTGTACGACCCAGTGATAGGGAGAGACTCTTTGTGTAGACTATTTGAGTGCGATGCAGATGACCTTGATATCATAGAGAGGGAGATCTGCTAGGAGACCATGGCAGTAGAGTATGATCAGAGATATGTGGTGATAGCAGTGGTTATAGCATGCCTATTAGCAGGTGACAGACGAGGACATGGATTCCCTATTGGATGGGGAAGAGTGCTAGAGCGGATGGCGATAGAGGGGACTATATACACATGGGGACCATGTGTGCTAGCCATGCTATATTTTCAGTTGCATCAGATAGCATATCAGAGGGTACAGACTTTGAGCTGTGGGGTCACACTTTTACAGGTATGGGCGTTTGAGAACATAGCCATATGTCGACTGATTGCAGAGAGATAGGTAGTACCACATCGACCATAGGTATACTGCTATGGGGGAGCGTTGAGACAGGGTCCTTTTGGATACATATTGTATTGGGGACATGAGCTAGACAGGTTGAGAGATTTCACATGGAGGCCATATCATGATTGCCCTGGATGGTTAGACGATAGTGATGAGCTACCGTATTGTAGACAGGAGAGATACCTGATTGGGTGACCAGTGAATCACCAGAGAGTGATTGAGATGTATCTGCTAGAGAGAGCTAGACGACAATTTGGAGAGAGGCAAGATGTACCGATAGGGACTGCACACTTTGCCTGATCTCACAGAGAGATGAGTCAGTGGGGGAGGATGATTCAGCCACACATAGAATATGCCGACTTCACACAGTTACAATGGAGACAGTGGGAGTGGAGATCAGATGTTGTAGATGCTGGGATGACAAAGGAGTATGAGAAATGGTTTGCACGATGGTGGCCAGTGCCATTGACGGATCCTGATATTCCAGTACCTAGGAGACAGGAGGACTTCCCGCGCACTGGAGAGGGGGAGGATGACGACGAGGGAGAGGAGGATGAGGGAGATGATGAGGATGAGGGGGATGAGGAGGGAGATGATGAGGATGAGGGGGATGAGGATGAGGGAGATGAGGACAAGGGGGGTGAGGACGATGAGGGAGAGGAGAGCCCTAGGTGCATGTAGAGAGATGAGCTAGATCTAGCAGAGCATGAGTCATTGCAGGATATACCCATAGGGCAGGAGAGAACTAGCATAGAGGAGATGGAGATATGTAGGGCCACCATAGCGAGTCAGCATGATTACATTGCGACATTGGAGAGACAGAATGCTACCTTGAGGATAGAGCAGGATCAATGGTCAACTGAGAGGGAAAGGTACATAGTAGAGATAGCCAGACTGATAGTGGCTCAAGATACAACGATAGCCCAGACACAGCAGGCAGAGCAGAGAGTGACTGAGTATGTTGGGTCGATTAGGGATGCTAGTGCACATGAGATGGCACAGATGTTATTAGAGGCCGAAGATGAGATGCACCATTTGAGGACTCTATATGAGAGTGTTGTTCCACCAGAGCAGAGAGCAGCATCATATCGGTCACGATCAAGGACAGAGAGCAGGCCACTCTCTTGGAGGTCAGTGAGTAGCATGGGGGTGAGTGGACCTATGAGACTACCACAGCCAGGACCAGGGACAAGAGGGGCTTCATCCTCAAGACATAGTAGGGATGAGGAGGATAGAGGGAGCTCCTAGTGACAGAGGCACGTGCTCTTTATGACGGAGACATATATAGTTTAACATTGTGTACTCAGCCTGCAGGCCATACATAGGACAAACAATCCAATTTTGTACTCCGATATTGTTTTTGATATATGATATGATATGCAACTATATGATGGGATGCAATGTGTTATGGCTTATGTTTACTTTCCATGTATGGATGTCTGATGCACTATCTATGTACTATCTTTAGAACATGTATGAATGGTGTTTATGTTTTTGATGCATTTATAAGATGAAATGGATAAAATGCTTTGTATGGACTTGATATAATGCAAATGTACTAATCAATGAATGCAGGATGCAACTTATGTTTGTGGAGATCGGAGAACTAGACCGAACGGACTACCCAGACTGATGGAAGAAATGTTAGTAAGAAGAAATCGGACAGAGGACAGTTATAGATGAAGGAAAACTTGCTTTCACAAATGCACATAAGTAGGTGAGAACCTTTATTTAATGTAGCAAAGAGGATGTAGAGCATCATGGCATTGAAGGCCAGAGCTGGAGTGCAACCCCTTTTGCAAAAGATAGACACATCGCACACAATGAATGAGTGAAGCATCTTGGGGTGTATACATCAAGGGTCGAGGTATGTGCGGCATTCACAAAGTGAACATACTTATCACAGACACCCAATGATATAGTTGCCCCAGTTTGTGACAAACATTCCACAAACAACAAACACAACAAAAAAAAGGAAGGGACCATGAACCATCCCGGTCACTCTAAATCACTCAGTGACATCATTGAGCAACATAGGAACATGATCAAAGCCAAAGATAAATCAGTAAAAAGATAAGACGTACAAATTCAACCAAGTCAAACAAATAGTCTGATCGTCATTGTCAAAAGTGGAAAACAAGAATGATCATGCTGTTTGGTTTCAGGGAATGTGATACCCCGTCTAAGACAAGACACAGTCTAGTTTCGAATATACCACACCCTGTATAAGACCCATGATAATGTTGACAAGGACCAATGGTAATGTTGATGCTATTTGGATTGATGTTTGATTGATTGTCATTGGATGTATGCTCAATGATCTGTCTATGCACAAAGGGATCATTTATTGACAAAATGCAAAATGTCAAAGAAATTGTTTTTTGGATTTTGATGTTTTCCACTTTGTAGGAATTTCGAGTTTTTTACAATTTTTTTTTTTCGGGACTTTATTTGACTTTTTAGGGATTTTTTTCAAGACATTATTTGATTTTTAGGGATTTTTTCAGGACATTATATGATTTTTTAGGGATTTTTTTCAGGACATTTTTATGATTTTTTTGGATTTTTTTCAGGACATTATTTGATTTTTATGATTTTGCCCCCAGTGTCTAGCAGGGCAAGGAATATGACAGGTGAATAAATAGGCTTTTTGAAATGTTGGTGGATAGAGGGAAGACAAAGGCCTTTTATTATGGAGACAATATAGATGCAATTTTCAAGGGCTATTGCGTGATGGGACAAGAGACTGGATATGACAATGTAAAGCAGGAACATGGCATGAGGTACATGTCAAGAGGTTTTTGAAACCATGTTTAAATTTTGCGTCCTTATGTCAGATCAAGATCAAGGAATGAAAAAGAGTGTAGGGATAGTGATAAGATATGGGTAGGATAAGCAAGACCAAGAATGGATAAGGGACATGGACTGAAGGTCAGGATTGGCTTAAGGAATAGTGGCAAAAAGTTGCAATAAGATAGGGAATATGGATGAAAGGTTGTAATAAGAAAATGGATAAAGACCAAAAGCTGCAAACAAGATGCATGATGCTCATGATGATCCTTAGCCTTGTCAAGATCAAAGGTGGAAAGAGGAAATGTACATGAGGGACAATAGGATATGAAGGGTAATGACAGGGGTTCGATAGGATAATGGAACAATGAAGGATATGGAGGAAACCTGCCCCCAAGTGTGGTGTGCAAGAAGTTCATAGATTACGCATGATGCCTGTTTGTCAGGTTTTCATCATGGTTCTTTCCCAAGGCACCTATTTGCCAAGTTTTCACCAGTGGACAAATTATTTTTTGCATTACTTTTTTTTTTTGTCTTTTTTTTTTCACTTTTTTCACTTTTTTCACTTTTTGACTTTTTTTTGTACTTTGACTTTTTCAGTAGAAGATGGACACATGATAGGGGATGGAAGAAGGACTCAAGAATCTTTTTTTTTGGATAGTAGCCTTGAAAAAAATGGACCATGACCTTTAAAAGTATGCTCAAAGACATTGGTAGGATAAGGACATGGAAAATAAGATGAAACTAAGGCAAAAATTTATGTAAAGGATTGGATCAAAGGGACTGAAGGATGAAAAATATGCATTGGATAATGAATAGGGTATTGGAAGAATTAGGCTTGAGTGGATGGAAATGAAGGCAAGATCAACATTGGAACACACCTTGACGGGTGGTGGATTGATGGAGGAAAAATGGATCTCAGATTGTGAGATTTGGATGGAGGAATAGCTTGGGATTTTGGGACATAAGGGCCCAAAATGGATGAAGAAGGTGATGAAGGAATATACTTGGAAGGTTTGAATGGAGGAATAGCAATTGTAGATGCCAATTTTGATGTTTCTTTAGGCTTTTGTGCTTCAAGGAGCTGCTTAGGGATCCACATGGTTTTTGATTTTTTATGCTTTTATGGTTCCTTGGAGTGCATTGCTTGCACAAGGGATTTAGGAACCCATATATATTTTGAATTTTGTTTTTGAGAAATGGGCCTTTGTGGCCTTTTGGATATTTATTTTTCTTTATAGATCAAATTTTTCTTTGTTTTGACATGTTGATTATATTGGACATGTTGATCCTTGAATACATGTGGATTTCTAGACTTATGACTTTTATACTTGGCATCCAAATTGCTTGGAGGGGGAAAAGAATGCATGGATGGATATGAATGAAATGGAGTTATTTTGGATGGATGAAATTTACTCAAGGATGTGTGCCTTTGTTGACCTTGCATAGAGGAGGAAGGGATATAAGGACCTAAGATGGATGGAAAGTATGATGGGGAAGGTGTATGTTTTGATTGTGATGGAGGGATACCAACGTCTTGAGAGTGAGTTGTATAGACATGACTCTTAATATTTTCTTTCATATTAAGGAGTTGTTTCTTATGAAGGTCTACCCCTTTTCCTTTATGAATATTTTGACATGTAGGATACTGTGTGCTTTTAGAGGAAGATGCAAGTCCATTATTAGGTTGATATGATATGAGAGAAATAATGAGATCTTGAAGTGGATTGGATTACACCAAAGAGGAAGAACACATTATGCATGTCGAGGGTTCATGAACATCTTGCACCATGTTAGAATAATGAAGGGGATTAGGATCAAGAGAGGGACTAGGATTGTGTAGAGGACATGGTTCAATGACAGACTCTTCAAGAGATGGAATGGGAGAAATAATGGGATCATCAAAAGAAATGTGATCTTGGAGTGTATATGGAGCATTAAGACAAGGAGATGGAGGAACAAAAAGATCTTGTGGAGGATTTAAAGGAATAATTTGATCTTGACAAGGAGGAATATCATTAGAATCCTCTTTAAAGGTGCTTTTCTCTTGACTTTTAATGGGATCATCAGAAAGAATGGAAGGGATATCTTGATCCTTCTTAGGAAGTGGAATGTCAATGGGATTTGAAAGGACATTGTGTTCTTGGATAGAATTGACATGAATAAGTGAATCATCATGAGTGTCTAGGAACATGGGGTCCTAGTCAACAATTGGATGGGATGATAAGGTTTCAAGGTCTTGATCTTCATCTATTTCAAGACACATTTCTTCATGCTCTAAATTATCCTCTTGACATGGGGTTGAACTTTGGATATGCATAGAGGATTTTGGCAAGGGATCAATGCTTGAACATGAGGAAGAGGGACTTTGAATGGGGTCCCCTAAAATAGGTAATGGCAATAAAGTGCATGGTGGCATTGGGTCTTGTATTTCTGAAACATGACAAGGATGTGCATCATGAATTGGATTATCTTGGCAATCAATTATGGATAGCCCTTGGATAATTTCATCCTTGGGTGTATTGTTTGATGAGGACAATATGGAAGGTTCTTGTGAAACTTCTAAAGGTGTAGGGATAGATGCCACTGGAGAGTCAATTTGTTTATGGGGGGATGAGGCATTGCTAGACATAAGTGTATTATCTTGATCTTCCTCAAAGAACTCACTTGGTAATTTCCTTAAGATCCTTGCAATAAGGTCACCTTTCTTTTGAGGTTTTGACATAGTTGTATCTGGAATTTGAACTTGTTTGGAAAGGAGTTGGTTCTGGTTTGATGTTATGTTTTGATTTCGAACTAGATGTTGATCAAATTGGTTTGACATGTTCAAATTTTGGCTTGGTGCATGTTACAAGTTTTGTTTTTGAATTTGTGATTGTGGTTGTTGACATTGATATGTTGATATTCCACCATTGGTTGAACTATTTGTGGACATTGTATAGTTGGTTGGACATATTATTGAAATTGGACCATTGGTTGTGTTGGTTGTATATGTTGGACCATTGGTTGTGTCTGTTGGATATGTTGTTGATTCAAGATTTGATTGAATGAAATTTGACCAAATGAATTTTGATTTGGGACTTGATTGAAATTTGTGCTTGTTTTTTGAAATTGTTTCATCATCTCTATTTGAGAGATGAGAGCTGGTATGTTTGATCGTTCGATAAGAGCTTTTACATCAATTGGCTCAAATTTTGGGTTTGGACCTTGAAATTTTTTAAATGTTTTGGACATTTGGGATCTAATCTTCTCACTATTTTTCACTTTTTGTTCCAAGATCTCTTTTTCTCAAACTAGTTTTTCCTCTAGTTTTTGTATTTGGAGCCCTGTTTCATCATAAAAAGTTTGACCAATATTGCCTTGTTGTTGGGTTGGATATAATTGTTATTTCCTTGGATTAAAATTCAATTGCATTGTCAGTTGATACGTCAAACTTTGTTGCATCATTGGTGCTTGGAACCTTGTTTCAATAGACATGTCACTATGCAATGTTTTTGGGATTTTTGATTTTAAAAGGATGATGTATGATATGCAACTAAATGCAACCTAAATAAATGAAAATTCAATCTATGGCAAGAATGCAACCTATGTTTTTGTTGTTTTTCAAGATTTGGACAAACTTTTTGGAATGCAAACTTAAATACTCAACCTTGGGAAGTTGGAATGAAGCCAGGACCTTAAAGGACAAAGGACCAAATGACAATAGGACAAATTGACAATGTCTCACCTATATGCTTGGATACTAAGCTAGGTTTGACAAAAATGATATTAATGAACAAACAAATTTTAGACAAGGTCAAGACTCCCTAACAACAACTTAGGGTATCATCCAAAGTTTTGATTTTTCAAGTTTGACAAACCAAAATTTTAAGACTAAATGCAAGAAGGCAACGATTATGACAATGACTTAGGATATGCCATGAAAATGATCTAAGGATATGACAAGATGAAGCCAAGACAAGATGACAATACAATGATAAGGATATGCGAAGACCAATGACTTGGAATAAGCAAAATGCAACCTAGGCAAGACCTAATTTTAGCACGACAAGGATAATGCATGAATGTCACCTAAATGAAAATCTATCTTGGGTATGACAATGAAATGCAATCTTAGGGAAATTATTTTAAACCTAAGTGCAAAATGAGGACGCTTGCAATGAAAATGACTAAAATAAAGGGATATGACAATATGTCCTAGGACCTAAGTTGGACTATGCAAAACCTAGCCTAAAGTGACATGAATTTTGAAACAAAGATATTCAATGTTTTGACAAGCCATGTTCAAATGTTGGATGAATACTTGGACAAATTTGGACTTTTGTTTGGATTTTGTTTTGAATTGAAGGTTGTTGAATTTGAAAACCCAAGTTGATTATGAGCACTTTTTGAAAGTTTGTTTTTGATTTAACTTTTGACAATCACGGAAGATAAAATGTTTGTTTAACTTTGACTCAAGACAATCAAGCACATTCACAACAAATCCTATAGCTGGCAAGGGAAATATCTATTGAATCCTCTAACCATAAAATACAACACTCAGCCAGATAGCTAGACGCTTGGTAGCACTAGCTCCCCCTTACAGTGCACTCACTTCTCGGGCATACCAAGCTTCGAGTTCAAGGGGCATCACTTCCCAAGAACTTTCTATCTCTAACTGAGGAGTACATGAGAGGTGTCTTCGACATGTGCGTATCACAATGCCTGAGCCAACAGACAGAAGAATTTTGGCATCGAAAAAAAAGAGATTCTAGTAAGGGCATCCGTTCGGGTGGGTATTGATCCGGTGAATAAATCATCGCAATACCATTCCAACACCCATTGTCTACAAATTTTGTTGCATCCACAATTATTTAGAGTGGTTCGGAAGAGCTTGGCTTTAGCCCATCACCACTTTGGGTCGTTCCCTCTCACCAATGCCTATGCGAAGTGCCAGGCAAATCGGGAGGCAAGCCTAGTTCTAAGGGTTAAAACATGCAATCAAATTAAAAACAAACAAAGCATGCATGGTGTTCATTAACCTTTAAGAAATGAAATGTGCAACTACTTTAAAAATCACAAGCAAGATGTTTTAGTGAAAGTATTTGACCACGTCCTACATAAGATTCATTAGTAGTTGTATTTTTAGTCTTTGTCACACGTAACGCCAAGATGCTACACAGAGAATTAGCACCCAAGAAAAATGAGAATGTAGAAAATAGAATGAAGACAAACAAATTTGCAAGTAAAAACAACTGATTTTACCTCTGTTTCTGGCCTTACACAAGCGCAGAACCCATCAACACAGGTGCAAAACCCATCAACACAAGCACAAAATGCCTCAACACAGGTGCAAAACCCATCAACATAGGCGTAGAATGCCTCAACATAGGCGCAGAAGTGTCCAGAAAGCTTTGAGTCACCCTATTTCTTGAGTTTTTCACCTGCAAATAGCTCAAAAAGCACTCAAAACATGGTTAAGTGGTTAGTTCACGTCGGGTTCACCAAAATGTAGATCAAGAATTTGGAAAAACATCAAAACAATATCAATTAGGACAATCACAAAACCTAAAGCAATGAAAGCAATCCCAATCCAATCAATGAAGACATAAAGACAAGATATTCAAATTGAATGAAATTGAAGCAAACCGATGCAGATATCTCCTTCATGTGGCTCCATTGTTCTTCTTTCACCTTCAAATTTGATGTGGATCTCACCTACAAGTGCAAAATGCATATGGAAAGTAAGTTGTTGAAAGATGAAATTAGTAGCATAAGGTTACTCGAAAATGTGATTGATTGATTGATCGATTGAAGAAACTCATCCAATTTATAGACAAATTGGAGAGAGGACAAGATTAGCATGAAGAGATTTGAAAGGAAATTCAAATCAAGAATGGCAACATTATGACAAATGTATGACAATTTCTATGCAAGGAGTATGACAAATTATGACAAGTTGCTATGCAAAATGTATGACAAATTATGACAAATTTGAAGTAGAAATAGAAATTAGGAATTAGGAGAAATTAGCAAATTAGAAAATTGAGGAAAAAGATAAAATAGAAATTAGGTGAATTGATTAATAGGTTTTCATCCATTAATTAATTCATGAAAGAGACCTAGGACTAAATAAATAGATTTATTTAACCCACAAAGAAGAAGAAAAGAATTAAATGAACAAATCATAAAACCCTAGAAATTAATGTAGGTACGATCATGATTCTGATTAACAAAGGACCAATGTTGATAAATGATTGAGATTGGTTGATAGAAATCAATGACAAATTGACCAAGATTGACAAGGAGATCAAATTGATAGGCACCAATTCACGAGGAACAATGACTAATCGATCCAAATTGACATGATTGAAAAGGACAAGGATTGATGACGAATCGATCGCAAAATGACAAGATTGACAAGGACAAGGATCGATGACGAATTGATCACAAAATGACAAGATTGACAAGTTGATAATCGCAAATGATTACTAACAAGCTAAAGATGACTGAAAGATTGACAAGAGGACAAAACCCTAATTCTATCATCGATTAGAATTGATGATGTCCAAAATGATGAAAAATGAGCATGCACATTGATGCAATAGGATAAGATTGACCAAAATCATGACTGAAGATTGTTATCGACAAGACCTAATTTGAAAGCGATAAAAATGAGGAATGCAGAAGAAGGACTCGATGCTCGCAAATGATAAAGACCAAATGCGCAACATAGAAGAAATGTTAATGCGATGCAAGAACCCTAAAATAAGGCAATGCGCAAATGTTAAAGTATGACTCTGCAAGCGTTGACCATTTTTAGACATCTACAGAGGTAACTATTCTTTTCTCCATCATGACATGCTTTCACATCATATTGCCATGGATGACCCAAAAGTAGATGACAAGCATCCATAGGCAATATGTCACATAGAAGTTTGTCTTTGTATTCACCATTTTCAAAGTCCACCCATGCTTGTTCATCAACTAAGACATGTTGACCTCAGTTGAGCCATGATACCTTATAGGGAGTGAGATGAGGCAATATTTTCAATTTGAGCTTATCCACAATCACCTTACAAAATTTTCCATGTGATTTACAAGTGGTCCTAAATAGACTTTTCCTCTGTGGTGGCTCTTAAGCTTTGGGTATCTTTAGCATTGTTCTTCTCATCATCAAATTTTCTCCATCTATCACTGGCCCTGCCTTTCTGATTGGAGAGGTCTCACTTTGAGTATCCTCCTCTTGCAATAATTGAGTCCTTCTTTAACCCATGTATGAGCTTGTTGAACTTGAGGCTTTTCCCGGGCACCTACTCATGGTATTTCCAACTTGGTTGTAGTGGTAACACCTACCGGTGAAGACTGTATTTCCTATCCCTGAGCTTCCAAACCTACCCCTAAAATTGCTTCTCCCTCTAAAGGATCCTCTATATGTTCCTCTTTGTGAGTCCCCACTTCCTTCTTGGTTTTTTATGTTCATAATTTCTTGGAGCACTCTGCCCTCTGCCAAAGGTTCCTCTACATCTGAAGTTCTTACCACCTCTATTCTTTTGATTTTGCTGACTTCTCTTTTTGATCTTTTCCTTTGCCCTTAATGCCAACTGAAAACACTTGTGAACAATGTCTGGTGTGAGGATACTTATTTCATCTTGTATGTTTTTCCTAAGACCATTCATGTATCTGGCCAATTTCTCCACTTCATTCTCATGTTTCCTAGCCCTCAAACTTAGCTTGTGGAATTCGTCAATGTATGCATTGACATCTAGTTCCCTTTGTTTTAAATTTTGCAGTCTCTTGTGCATTTTAACTTCATAATCTCCTAGCAGGAATTGAGCTTTCATCCTTATCTTCATATGCTCCCATGAAGTTATATTTTTCTTACCTACTTGTACCCTTTCTTCTTGCTTCATGTTCCACCAAACCAGGGCTGATCCCCTCAATCTTGACTTGGCTACATTTACTCTTTTCTCCTCTGCTACCTCCTTATAATCAAAATTATTATTCAATTCTTCTATCCAATCTAAGAACTCTTCTCGATTGAGATTTCCTCCATAGGTGGGTAATCCATCCAAATTATCTTTGGAGATGAATTTGACTGCATCCAAGAATAGTTTTTGGTCTTGAGGCATTGCTACTGTTGTCTGGTCCTCCTCATCTTCCACTTCTTCATCTATCTCATCTCCCCATTCTATCTTAACTTTCCCCTTCTCCTTCTTAGCATCTTGGTTTCCTTTACTTCCTTCTTGATCCTTCAATCCTTCTCGCATCTTTGCCACCATTTGTCGGATGGCTTCTGGAGTCATTGCCTTTGGAGGCATTGAACTTTCTTTTTATTCCTCATAGTCTAACATACACCAATTTTTTTTAAAGGGTGGCTCTAATACCACTTTGATGCAAAGATTCTTGGAGTAGATCCAAATCACCTAGTTGTCTTTGTTGCTCTCACCAACCCTCTAACTCCTCAAGCCCATCTAATGGTACTTGGTAAGGGTACTGCTAGTTAGACCTTCAAGGCCTGATCCACTTTGGCTTTTCTCCAAGGTACAGCCATAAGTGTTTTCCTACAACACTTCCTATTGAGAATTCCACCTCAATCCCTAACTCCACTTCCAAGTGCTCCAACAAACCTCTGCAAAGGATCTTTGATCTCAATCTGGTTCCAGAGTGTAGAATGAATCTACACAGTGTCTTTGATGATTTTTAGGGGTTTAATCACCTTTAAACCCATCGCCAAGCCTTTCCAAGGTTTCTTTGACTATACCGGCTCCAAACAGGCCTAATTTTATTAGCCCTCCTATTATGGTTTTTAGTGATTAACTTTAAAATTTCCCACACAATGCCACAAATAAATTACATTTATGGGCACCCTTTTCATATTTTCATAAAATATTGTAAAATTCTATCTGGGTTCTCCGTACACATGGGGTTTCCAATACTATCCTATTTTTAAGGGTTTTAGGCCTATCCAGATGAAATGCAAACATGGTTTTGGAAAGCTTCACCAGTCTAAAATTCTGCAAAAACCATTCAATTATTCTTAAATTTCATTCAAAGGGGTTTCCAACCATGTGTCAATTTTGGCTCCACCAATCCATATGTGCTCTAAAAACACACATCTCTTGTTGTCCTAGTCTCACCAACTCCTGTGAGTGTAGGGTATCATTGTAAATTCACCACAAAGGTCTGCAAAAGCAAAAAACCTACACTAAACCTATTTAAATACCGTAACCTATCATTTCACATGATTTCAACTGGTTCCCTCAGTGGATGCTTAGGCTAGAGCCATTTCTTGCTTAAACCCTATCTTATAAGGATTTTGCACCTAGTCACAGAGAATGGATTGAATCTCTGCAACCAGACCCAATCAGACTTGGTAATGTACCTTGTTGGAAAGTATAATCACCAAGCTCTCATATCTTGCAATTAGATTCTTCTGACAAGTCCATACTGGACCATACAACATAGCAAAAATAAAGGAAACAGTAAAAAATGGTGTCAAACAAGATTTTTGCTTACAACCAAAACTTACTTTGCATTCCAAGATCTTCCAACCCATACAATGATTTTTTTTTGGCTTTAAACAACATGATTCGACTGGTTAGAACCAACTTCTTCACCGCCAATCAACAAAAATGCAACTTTTTGCAAAATTGCAAATGTTGCTTAGCAACTTTACATCTTTTTCATCTTGAGGATGCAACTTTGCACTCAAGTATACTACAAGGCTCCAAATGCCCTCTAGGCACTCTAGGAATCCTAAAAATAATACTTTGCACCCTATTCCATAATGACCCTTTTCTAGAGTAGTGTACCTATGGATAATATCAACATTACAACTTTCTAGGATATCTACATCCTAAACACAACAAAGCTTGGAAAACTCAACCATGACTTCATTAAGTCCCAAATGGTTGGTCCACTTATTACAACATGAAAGACAACATAGATGACTTAAAACAAACCAAAATTCTGAATGGAGTGATAGGTGCCCTGCACCAATAGGCTTTTGACAAATCCAACTTAAGAAGAAATCCCTATCTCTTAGACTCAACTAGATATGATCCATCTTTTGAGCACTTTTGATATGATCTTGTAAATAGAGTTACAAAGACTGATGAGCCGAAAAGAATCAAAAGAATCAGCTCTGGGACTTTTCGGGATAAGGACAATGAAAGTCAACTTAATTTCTTTAAGGATCCTTCTAGATCTAAAAAACTCCTTCACTGGATTACAAATATCTTCAACAACATATCCCAAAAGGTGTGAAAGAAAAACATAGGAAAACCGTTAGGGCTAGGGGACTTATTGCCTTCAAAGGAAAAAAAACTTTTTTGATCTCTTGGCTAGAAGGGATAGCTGATAACATTTTATTATGCTCATCATTGAGAATATTTGGAATGGCATCAATGAGACATTTTTCAGCCTCTGGTCTTAGTCTCTGTTAGGATTCCCAAAGATACTGAGAGGGGGGGTGAATCAGTATCTAGCCGATATATAAATTTATCGGTAAACCAGAAATACTGCAGTAACTAAGAACAATAACAACAACATGAGAAGAACACCATAACACATTATTTTAACAAGGAAACCTGGTGTGGGAAAAACCTCGGTGGGATTTGTGACCCATAATATTTTCTTACTGGCCAATAAGGGAATATTACTTTTACAATAGGGGCCTGCATATGCAGGAAGGCCAAGTGCCTAGAGCTCACTGCTCAATTACAAAAGAAGTCACACTGACTTAACAAAATGGATTATACTAATCCAATGTCTTGTATTGCTTCATATTAGCATCTGCTATGCTAGATCCAGTACCGGTTTAAGCTCTGCTACATACATAAACCCTTAACCAATAATTCACATATTAGGTCTACATAATTTCCCATCCTATCTCTTTTCCTCTCTTCTCTCTAAAATGATCTACAATGATCTCATACATATATGAGTCATATTACAACTCATCATGTCGACTTACAATGATTTTACAATTAATTACAAAATACATTTTAAACAAAATTGAAGTCGGCCAAGGTGTCGGTATCCTTCCTTTCACTGCAGGTGTTTTGTATGTCGGTGTAGAGTTTCGGTGCCTATGCCGGTATCTTTGTCTCACCGGTGTCATATGATTGCAAGGTTGCCATCAATGAAAAAACCTTCAATCACCTACAATTTCTTATTGGAGTGTACATTTGCCAACAGTCTCATGTCAGCAGATAAGAGCCCACTAAAATAGTAGACCACCTCACAACTTCATTATCAACCTCAAAATAAAACATAATGCCATCCCTGAGAATGTGGTTGATGTTAGACAACTCAAATAACCAAAGGACAACTGAGAGGGGGGGGGGGGGGGTGAATCAGTTGTCAATAGATTACAAAACTTTAAGTATTCGAATCCTTATTACTAAAACACATAAACCCAATATTGGAATGCATAAACCAAATACCAAAATAACTGATATAGCAATTAAACATAAACATAAGTCACATAACAATTACCATCCATCCAGAACACATGACACCAAAATTTGTACGTGGAAAACCTAGTAAAGGGAAAAATGATGGTGGGAAACATACCCACAGTCCGATAATACTTCTACAGTAAGTATGCGATTACAAAATGAGGGGCCTACACATGCAGGAAGGCCAACAGCCTAGAGCGCACTGCTCATCACAAAAGAATCCTCACTGACTACAAAATAAATCCAGACTACAATCCGGAAAGAAGAGTGAACTGCAAATATAACATCTCCTATGCCTAAGTATAGTTTCGGTTAAGCTCAGTATCAAAGGTCTTAAACCTCTCTTACCAACCCAATTTGATCACCTATGATTGACCAAAACTCCTGCATATGATTACAATATTATTTGCACATAGATAGTCACATAACCATCCCATAACAATAATCCCCTGATCTACAAAGAGATCTTACATCATATTTATACCAACTTGGGACCTAAACAATTAGGTCGGCCACCTAAATGATAATACAATAAATTCATAACATAAACCTACAATCCAATGATCAACCAAGTTGGCCTAAGACTGAAATAACATAATCTAATCAATGAATCCATCTGGTAACGCATCGGGATCACCCATCAACACGTTACATAAGTCATTCCATAACCTAACAGAACAAGACAACATTAGGTCTGAATACAAACACAACACCACCGATCAACACAAACATGAACAAGATAACCAATAACATCCCAAAAAGCCATCTATAAGTCACACCATCACCACTTATCATGTGCATCAAAAGATCTTCAACAAAGCTATGCCACTAAAACCCTTATCGGTGACCAAAAGGCTTACTAGAACAAATGATAGTATCTAAGTCATCAAATTCAGAACCAGGTGATTGTGATACACATATGAATAGCATGAATGATGGATCCACATCAATTCCACAAACCAAAACATATTTGAGAATACCAAACCAATATCATAATCCAACCACTCTGTTGTAACCAACCAAAAACCAGTAAACAACCAAAATAGCCGGTGTTGCCATCAATGACAAAACATCAATGCAACACATAATCAATTCCTCCAAAATGCCAACAATCTCCCCCTTTGGCAATGATGGCAACTCTAGATGTGAAAACATCCAAGTGCCAAGAAATGCAAAATAGGTCTCACCCTATGGAAGACAACCAACAATCTCCCACAAAATGATATAGCATTGAAGCTCTGAACCAAACTCCCCTAATGAATATATCTCTCCCTTATGTTTTTCACAAGATTACCTCTCCCCCTTTGACATCAATACAAAAGATCTGACATAAATATCAAAGAAAAATCATAAATCCTCTTATTCTTACAACTGACTACTTCCCCTGAGTAGTAGAACCACCACATAAATTTGGAATGAGTAATAACTTTGATAATGCATACCGAACTGATACCAATCATCATCACTCAGGTCTCTACCAGAGGGGTAGAAAACCCCAATCTATCTCTGAAGTACTCAAATGATTCTTTAGGTAAAGGTTTAGTGAAGATGTCTGCAATCTTCTCTTTAGTGTTCACATAAACCAATCTAACTTCATTTGCTTCCACCTTCTCCTTCAAAAAGTTATACTTGATAGATATGTACTCTATCTTAGAATGAAATATCAGATTCTTTGATATATCAATAACATCAGAGTTATCACAGTGAATAACTACCCATTCATTACAATCCACCTTTATATCCTTCAACATTTTCTTCATCCATATAGCTTGTGTACAGTTAGTAGCAGCATCAACATACTCAACTTCAGCAGTAGATAAAGAGGTACACGATTGCTTTTTATTGATTCATGAAAGAAGTTTCTTTCCAAGAAAGAAAGCTCCATCGCATGTGCTCTTCCAGTCATCAACATCTCCAGCCCAATCTGCATATGTATATGCACATAATGTAAAATCATTTTTTAGGATACCACAAACCATATTCAGTTGTTCCCTGCAAATATTGGAAAATCCTTTTCACCGCACTCTCATGATTTTCTCTAGGATCACTCTAATATCTTGATACAATACAAACTGCTTTCATTATATCTGATCTAGTCTCAGTTAGATATAACAAACCTCCAATCATAGACTTGTACCTTGTAGGATTTACCGGTGCGAATGCATCTTTCTTTGTCAATTTCTCACTTGTAACCATCAGAGTACCAGCCAGTTTAGAATTTTCCAACCCAAATTTCTTCAACAACTCTCTAGCATACTTAGTTTGATAGATGAAAATACCTTTATTAGTTTGAGTAATATGCAAACCTAAGAATAATTTCATCTCCCCAATCATAGACATCTCAAATTCATTGTTCATATTGTTAGAGAATTCCATACACAAGTTATCTTCACCTCCAAAAATGATATCATCAAAAAATACTTCAATAATAAATATATCATCATCAGTGATCTTATAATATAAATTACTGTCAACATTACCTTTAGTGAAGTCAAGTTTCAAAATATATTTATCGAGTCTTGCATACCAATCTCTAGGGGATTGTTTCAATCCATATAAAGCTTTCTTTAACCTGCAAACCATGTTTTTGTCATCTGAAAGTGAAAATCCATTAGGCTGCTCAATATAAACTTCCTCTTCAAGATCTCCATTTAGAAATGCACACTTAACATCCATTTGATAAACCTTGTAGTTCTTATGTGCAACATAAGCAATAAATAATCTCACAGCTTCAATCCTAGCTACCGGTGCAAAGGTTTCACCATAATCAATTCCTTCCTTTTGAGAATATCCTTTATAAACCAATCTAGTTTTATTCCTCACAACTTGTACATCTTCAGTCAATTTATTCCTAAAAACCCATTTAGTTCCAATAACATTCTTATTTTTTAGGTCAGGGAACTAAAGTCCATGTGTTATTCTTTTTTATCTGATCTATTACTTCTTCCATAGCTTTCATCCAACATTCATCTTTACAAGCTTCAATTACTGATGTCAGTTCAACTTGAGAAATTAAGCATACCTCATTAGCTGTCAACCTTCTTCTTGTCATTACTCCTTTGTTTTTGTCTCCAATGATCTGATCTTTTGAATGATTCAACCTTATATACCTAGGAGTATTCTGATTTTTTGTTCCTTTGCCCTGATCTTCAATTACTGTTGAATTTTTTGATACTACTGGAGTAATTGGTTCAACATTCTATTCTGGTGTAGGTGCTACTGGTTCAGTTATGATTATTTCCACTGTCGGTTCTCTTTCATAAGTTTTGATTTTCTTTCCCATTTGACATTCCTTATATACCGAATTTTAGGGCTTTACAATCTTAGGTATATCTCTAACTGGCTTAGTAGAACAAATCTTCACAATGCAATCAAAATTCACATGACACAACCTTTTATGCCATAGCCAACTCTCATCAATTTGTGCAATCAAACATGTCTTCTCACCTGAGTTCAAATGAAAGATGTCACCTTTAGTCTATGTACCGGTTGCAATCTCCAATCCAGATCTATTGATAATCTTTCATTTTCCATCCTTGAACTATAACTGAAGTCCCTTGTCCACCAACTGTCCTACTCTCAAAAGATTATGCCTTAAACCTTCAACATAAGAAACATTATTAGTGTTATTCTTACCATCCAATGATATTATTCCTCTTCCCTTGATCATGCATTCTTTGTCATCTCCAAATCTAACAAGACCACCATCAAATTCTTGCAAAGATAAGAACTTCCTTTTATCTCCAGTCATATGATGTGAACATCCACTGTCAATCACCCATTCATCCTTGTCTTCAATTTTAGTAACAAGGACCTTCTCTTCAGGCACCAGATCATCTTCCTTGATAGCCAAAAATACCCATTCCTTTCCATTGCTGGATCCACTAGTAGAATCTTGTGTCAGTTCATCATCAGAATCAGTCACACCTTCCTCATCAATAAAGTAGCATGATTTGTCTTTGTTACTCTTGTACTTATTCTTGTTCTAATAATCATGGTCAGGCCTAAAAGATCTTTCATCTCTTTCTTCAAATCTTGAATTTCTTTCAGGACATCTAGATGCAAAATGACCTATCTTATTACATGAAAAACATTTAAAAGGCGATTTTCCTTCATTCTTACTTCCTAGAGGTCCTTTAGGCACTCTTCTAGAAAATAAGGCTTCAAGTTTCTCAAACTCTTCATATTCTTTCTTCATATCCTCTAGTTCCTTGACATATAAATCTTTCCAAGAACTCTTGTTGGTAGATGATCTAGATGCATGAAAAGCAGGTTCAAATTTTATAGCTCCAGAAGGTCCAAATTCCTCAACTTCAAAAGTAGATAACTTCCCAACCAAGGTATCATTAAATTAATAGAATTATTTTCCATAGTTCTTATTGACTCTTAATTTTACCTTAAACGCTAACTACCTTATGGGAAATTCAGTGATGGGGGACCTTTTGTGCAAAACTCATTGAATGACCTTCGGGTTTAAGAAGTTGACTCTTCATATAATTTGGGAAGAAAAGGGGAAGAAGAAAACTTAAAACAAATGATCTACACTACTTAGGAGATATGCCAAATTTTTTTGGAAAATTATTAACAGCATATAAAACCCAGAGACATGTGGCTTTAAAGCTCATTCAACAATCTAAATACTCTGAATCATTTGAGAGAGTAACTCAACAAAACTCATTCAACATAAAATGTCATTAACCATTCATCCAACATATAACAAGTCTCAGAACATAGTTTAATCCGTGGAGTCTCACAACAAATATCATATAAGTTATTGAACTTGAAAACAACACATAAGTCAATATATTAAGATTCAAATAAAACAATCACAAAGGTCATAGGCACAATCTGACATATCTATCATTCACCAAATTAAATCAACATAAAGTATTCTTTAATGAGCCAAAGTCTAAAATATTTCTAAAAGTCTGAACCCTTCAAGCAAGGAAAAGAAAGCATAAATAGAGCCCTTGGCTCCTAACTAATAGCTCACAACATAAGCAACACCCTAGCAACCACTTCTGACAAGAAAACCTGGCACGACACACTACGCCTGATGAATAATGATGACCAGTTAGTACCAAACCGGTATTGAGGAGGGGGGGGGGTGAATCAGTACCGACAAAACAACTTTCCCTGAACCGGTTTGACTGCAAAGACAACACTCAACTGGTAAATAGTAACACTGGTCTAAAATAGAGCACTACCAGTAAAACATAGTGAGAATGTGAAACACATAAACTGGTAACTCTTAGCACACTACATAGTCTAATATCTCATTTCCACTTCACCCTTAAGCTCAGGCAAGCAATACATTAGAAATACTTAAAATCATTGAATCAACTTGCAATACCACTTTGACATAAAACACTAAATCATCACATGAAAGGCATCACACATGACACACTGATTTTTCATGTGGAAACCCAACTGGGAAAAACCATGGTGGGGATGAATACCCACAAACTATTTTCTGAACTCTTCTGAAGTCCACTCTGTTAGGAGCCTAGTCCGGTTAAAGACTTTTACAATAGGTTCTGCTAGGAACTGATCCTGCTAGGGATCACGCGATTAGGGGATGGCTAATTACCTAGTTAAAGGTTAAAATCCTGTTAGAGGTTACCTCACAAGAGGATTTTAAGAACTCATTGAATTGAGTCACCTTGTTAAAGGATTTACACAAAATCCTGTTAAAGATACCCGGTTAAGGGATTTTCCAGCTACTGAAATGGTTAGAATTTAATAGGTAATACACTGATCTGATAACAACACACAATGCCAAGGCAGATCCACTTTAGCTCCTTTGCTTCTGCAATCACACTCTACAGGTATCAACACACTTCTCTGGTCTGGCAAGAATCAAGTATCTCTTCACTTGGATACACACATAATATTTGCCAACAACTTCAAAATGAAAAACATCAATGACCTTATAGGAAACAGATAGGTCGATAGCATAAACCCTAAACATTTAGGTTTAACAATTTAGTCAGTTCAATCTGGACCGTTAATCAAACTGCATTGAATATAATAGTCTTGAACATATCTCAAGACATTCTCCAACATTCATTCTTTGCCACTTCAAGAAGCTGATAACCCATCACGCGCTCTCCACTATTTACAAAGACTTCGCACATTCCCAAGGTAGATAGGATCTATCTTCTTCATGCAAGATCCTCAGGGAAATCCTTCACGCACACAAGGCTGACGTGGCAACACAATCTGGTCTTCATACTAACTCATCACAAGATGTCATCGATTGAATCACACAGGCAATGCATCAATCAGAAACCCTGAAGTTGAGACTACCAACCGGTAGTCATTCCAAATGAAACCCTGATATAAAACTTCCATATACCGGTTCTCATTCCAACATACCGGTTCACTTTGAATAAACATACCGCTTCACTTTTTTCCACATATACTGGTTTACATCATCATACCGGTTCTCTTGCCAGTTTGCCTACTTTAATATGCTGGTTCATGCACTAGCATATTGACATCAATGACAACATACAACATCATGTCATCAAGCTCTGCACATATGCCAACAATCTCCCTCTTTGGAATTGATGGCAATATACAAAGATATCTATCTTCTTTGCATCTTCTTCTCCCCAATACTGCAAATATCTTCTCTACTTCACATTTTCTCCCCCTTTGACAACAATTCCAAAGTGGAGGCACATACATCTATGTTCCATTATGCTGTTCCCCCTAAGGAGTAGCATCCTTCAACACACCAATCCTAAAAAAGATTTATCAATGCAGGACCTAACTAATGTGGAGCATACACCTTTAGTTCACCTCTTGAAGGGG
Organism: Cryptomeria japonica; assembly: GCF_030272615.1. Classification (NCBI taxonomy): domain Eukaryota; kingdom Viridiplantae; phylum Streptophyta; class Pinopsida; order Cupressales; family Cupressaceae; genus Cryptomeria; species Cryptomeria japonica. Next base: position 475,530,841 of record NC_081408.1, read on the forward strand.
TAGCACCCCTAATTCACCTCTCAAATAGGTAAAGGTATCCTTCAGTAGAGGCTTGGTGAATATGTCTGCTAACTGCTCCTTACTGGAAACATGTTCCAATACAACCTCTTTGTTTTGAACCTTTTCCCTAAAGAAATGATACTTGAGCTTGAAGTGCTTGGTTCTAGCATGCAAAACTTGATTCTTGGAAATATTAATTGCACTTGTGTTGTCACAGAATATACCCACCGGTTCAGATATAGGAACTTTGAAACCACTTAATACATGCTTCATCCAAATTGTCTGGGTGCAGTTCATAAATGCTGCAACATATTCTGATTCTGCTATAGACTGAGAGATACAACTCTGCTTCTTACTCATCCATGAGACTAGTCTACCACCAAGAAATAATTCACCACCGGTTGTGATTTTATGGTCATCCACATTACCATCCTAATCAACATCTGTAAACACTCTGTCTGAGGTTGAAATCATTACTGTATGGATACCACAATCCATAGTCAATAGTTCCCTTCAGATATCTAAGAATTTGTTGACTGCTACCAAGTGGGATTCTCTTGGACTATTTTGGAACCGTGCAGTAATGCCTACTGCATGTGCAATATCCGGTCTGCTATGTACTACATAGTGCAACTTACCAATCATTGATCGATATTCCTTCTCATTCACCAACACTAAGTCATCCTCTTTTGATAATTTACAACCGATCACCATCGGTGTACCAATCGGTTTGCTATCTTCCATGCCAAAGGTTCAACACTTCTTTCATATACTTGGACTGAGTGATAAAGATTCCATCTTTCATTTGTTGAATCTATATTCCAATGAAGAACTTAATCTCCCCTATAAGTAACATCTCAAATTCCTTCTTCATCTCATCTGCAAAATCATGACTCATCTTGTCATCTCCACCAAAAATTATGTCATCAACAAATACTTCACAGATTAGAATCTAATCTCCTTCTGACTTCAAATATATATTGCTATTTTCATTTGTTCTTTCAAATCTAATCTTCACAAGATGGGAGTGCAAGCGTTCATGCCATGCTCTAGGTCAAACCCATTTGGTTGCTCTATATACACCTCCTCTTCAAGTATTCCATTTAGGAATGCAAATTTTACATCCATTTGATATACTTTGAATCCCTTGAAACATGTATATGCAAGAAGCATAAAAACTCCTTCCAATGTAGCTACTATAGCAAAGGTTTCTCCATAGTCTTCTCCTTCTTCTTGGGCATATACTTTACACACCAGTCTGGCTTTGTTTCTTACCACTGTGCCATCTTCATTCAACTTATTTCTAAGAACCCATTTGGTGCTTATGACATTTTTATGCTTAGGTTTGGGTACCAAAGACCATGTACTATTGTTTTCTATCTGGTCAAGTTTCTCTTCCATTTCCTTGATCCAGTCTTCATCTTTATGTGCCTCTTTAAATGTTTTAGGCTCATATTCAAAGATCATGCAAGAATTTTCTTTGACGTTTCTTCTTGTGAGAATTCTTGCATCCTTGTCTCCTATGATATACTTTGGATCATGATTTAGCTTTACATACCTAGGAATGATCTTAGTTGTTTCTTCTTGCTTTTCTTCTTCATCCTCATCTTTATTAGCATCAACATCTACTGGTGTAGAAGCACTGTTACTAGTACTACGTTATTTTGCAACTGGTTCCCAGAAGGTTACTACTGGTTCATCTCCTACTTGCTCGCTACTGGTTTTCTCAAGTTTTCAGAGGTTTCATCAAGTCTAACATTGATACTTTCAACAATTCTCTGAGTCCTATTGTTGAAACATTTGAGAGCTTTTCTCTTCGTGGAATACCCTAGGAATATTCCCTCATCACATTTTGCATCAAACTTGCTCTGATGTTCACTCCTCTTGATATAACATTTGCTACCAAACACTCTAAAGTAGCTTACCACTGGTGTCTTACCGGTCCAATTCTCATACGGAGTTTTATCCTTACCTTTCTTGATGAGTACCCGGTTCATTGTGTAGACTGCAGTACTCACCGCTTCTCTCCAGAAAGTGTGAGAAACCTTCCCTTGGATCAACATAGTTCTGGCTGCTTCAACTATAGTCTGGTTGTTCCTCTCTGCTAGGCCATTTTTCTATGGAGTTCGGGGGGCAGACTTTTGCCTCTTGATGCTGTTCTCTTCACAGTACTTGTTGAATTCTCCTCCTTGATCAGTTCTAAGGCATTTGATTCTCTTACCACTTTCTTTTTCTACCAGTTCTTTGAAGGCTTTGAACTTTCCAAAAGCTCCAGACTTGTCTTTCAAGAATGTAACCCACATCATTCTCGAGCAATCATCAACGAGAATCATAAAGCACCTATCTCCCTGCACGCTCTTGGTTTTCATAGGACCACACAAATCAGTATGCACAAGATCAAGTAAATTGTCTGTAGTGAAAGATTTACCTTTGAAGGTTGAGGAAGACATTTTCCCCAGTTGACACTCTCTGCATAAAGGATTCTCCAGTTTGCTCAGCACATGCAATCCTCTAACTACCTTGATCTTACTAGCCTTCACAATATTATCAAAGTTTACATGGCAGAGTCTCCTATGCCATATCCATATATCAACAAACTTAGCCATTAGACATGTACTGATATTTGCATTCAGCTGAAATAAGTTACATTTAGTCTGCATATCAGTGGCCAACAGTTCACCACTCTTTCCTTTTATTTTGCACACTCCATCTCTGAGTTCTAGAGTGAGTCCATTATCATTCAGTTGGGCAACACTCAAAAGGTTGTGTCTAAGACCTTCTACCCAATACACATTATCAGCACTGCTTTTTCCATTCAGAGAGATGGACCCTCTTCCTTTTGCCATACATGGTGCATCATTACCAAATCAGACCACACCACCATCATACTCTTCTAGAGACACAAACTTACTCCGGTCACCAGTCATGTGGTGAGAATAGCCACTGTCAATAATCCACTCATTGGAATTATCAAAGCGGGAGACAAGAGCCTTCATGTCTGACACATCTTCCTTAACTGCTACAAACACAATGTCTTCACTTTCTTCATCTTCCGATTCCTCATAAGTGACACCTTCATCAACTGCTACAAAACAATTTCTCTTATTTCTTCCTTTGAACTTCTTGAAGTTCTCTGGTTTATCCTTATTATCACCATTAGGACAGTTTACAGCAATGTGTCCTATCCTATTGCACAAGAAGCATTTCAAAGGAATCTTACCTTTGTATTTACCAGTTCCCTTAGGAAGTCTCTTGGCAAGAAGAGCTTAAAATTCCATCAGGATCTCCTCATCATCCATTTCTCTTCTTTGTCTTGGTTCACAACTGGTACTTGCTTCTTTTCCCTTTCTAGATGGTGCAACAGATGCTCTAAAGGCTGATTCGGTCTTTTGAATACTGCCATCATAATTATTTAGCTCATATGCGGTCAACTTTGAAATGATGGAGTCTAGGGATAACTTTGTTTTATCTATATACCTCAACTCCTGAATAGCAGCAACCCTTATTGCATAGATTGGTAACAAGGATCTCAAGACTTTGCTAACAACAATGGAATCATCTATTTTACCTCCTACACTCTTGATGTCTCCAACAACAGTTTTGATTCTTATTCCATATTGTTGAATGCTCTCTCCTTCAACCATTCGCATGTCTTCAAAATTTCCCCTAAGGCTCTCTTCCTTAGCTTGTTTCACATGCTCATCATTGCCAAAGATATTCTCCAAAGCATCCCATACTTCTTTGGGATTATCTTTATCCTAAACATCAATAAACTCAATGTCAGATAAACTACTGATTAGGGCTTCCATGACTTGCCCATTCTCCCGAATCTCTCTTCTTTGATCATCAGTGAGAGTACCGGTAGGAATAATATAAGCATTCTCAACATAGCTCAAGTGTTGAGCTCCCATGCTTCTAATGTAGATCTTCATTCTGTCCTTCCATATCTTAAAGTTATCTCTGTTGAACTTTGGACCTTCCCTCTTCATCATTAGAATAGGATCTTTTCCTCAAGCAGTTAAGCTTACAACACAGAGGACCTGGAGGATGCTCTGATACCAATTGATGAATAATGATGACCAATTAGTATGAAACTGGTACTGAGAGGGGGGTGAATCAGTATAGACAAAACAAACATTCCCTAAACCGGTTTGATTGCAAAGACAACATGTTGTTCACCAAAAGTGATAACCCAAGAACACCTGCAAATCTTTCTATGAAATGGCCAATTTCAGTCTACAAAACACATCAGGGCTTGGACAACATAACATAGGACCCTAATTGATTCTCCTGCACTTCAGGTTCTGCTAGACCTAGGGGGGACACCCTTTTGATGCACTAAATACAACAATTACAGACACATAACTGCATCAACACTAAGCAGATAAATCATTTCACAAGCTCAACATGTTAGGAAACATTATAGATTGGCTAGATCTGTATAAACAATAGGATGAAACAGAGCTTGGAAAGAATAGAACACAAACACCCCTAAACATGAAGGGAAATTAGATTTGTCTTTTAAAATGTTGATCTAAAACCATCCCCAAATCTGTCAAAGACCAGTGCCTTGTTCATTGGGCAACAGAGTCACAAACACAGAACTACAAAATGTTAATCACAGTTGCAAATTAGTTTTCCTTACAACATATCCCCACATTAATACCTTGTACTAATGCATTACTCAATCCATTCATAAAATTATCAGATCTGGGACACATTCCATTGTTTATGACTGATTATAGAATTTAAACTCTTAATTGAAGAATGCCTACAAACAATCATACAATCTCCTTGAGATGACAAATTATAAGCCTCCTTGAGGATTCAATTCATAACAATTAAATGCATACACAGAGACAATATCATGGGAAATTTACTCATGCCTGACACAAGCAAGACCTGCAACTAGAAAACAATCTATCATCCTGCAATGTAGCCTCTATACCTTGAATAGATCCATAGAACTTTACAAGTTTGGGTCAAAAATTTCAGAAAATGGAAGCCATGAAAACTGGAGCACTTCCTCATAGAATTCTGGAACCCTTACAATTGAGAAGAATTGGGAATAAGGAGAGGGAACCAAATCAAATCTGCAACTGAATTGCCAAGTGTCTCCTCTCTAACTAAATTTCATTACCGTGGAAACTGCTTCCAAAATATCCCACAATTGTCAAAATTAACCTCATAATCGGATTCCTCACTCCGAGAGCTTTCCGGCGATATATAACACTTTATATTTTGGCCAAAATTGAGATCCTGGGCGAATTAATTCCCCAATCTGCTCAATCATTTAAATTTTTTGAAATTTAATATAGTTTAAACTATATCATTTACTCATTTTAATTTTGATTTTTTGCCTCCATTTGGTCCTGACGCTTTTACCACGTGGCAGGATTTGATTGGCTGATGGGGTCCACTGGGTGCCAGCTGGGATGACACCTCATCACCGCCATGTCCTCCGCTCTGTCACTGCCACTTGGCCACCATGTCATCACCACTTTAGCACCACGTCATCGCCACTTCAGTGCCACTGGGTGCTACCTCACTGGGACCCGCTTGCTGGACCGCTGACTGTACCTGCCACCTGTGCGCCACTTGGCTTTCGTAACTTCGCAGGGTCTAATATTCTTGCATCTTCAATCTACGAAACCGTGCGGGCCGTCGATCTTGATCCAACATGCTCGACAGTTACCCTTTTCGCAACTTCGCAAGGCTTAACTTCTGTGCATCTCGCCTTCGTGAAACTACGCGCACCGTTGATCCATCTTGAACTTGTTTACTCATTAAGCCGGCCTTCCTCTGCAAAATTTTGCCCGTCTGCCTTGGGAAGTGTGCCTACATGGGGTCCACTTGGTCGCCGCTCAGTCATCTCCTCCATCACCTTGGTATCCATGCTTGCATGTGGGCCCACCTTGGGCGCCCATAGGCACCGTTGGTCAAAAGCCTTTATGGCTTATACATATTACTACTATGCGTTTTTGGTTATAAATACCAGAAAAGACCACTTCCCAGCCAATGTGGGATAAAGCTATTTGCCTAGGACTGTGCATTTAAGGTTTTTCCTGAGAACTTTAATGGCCTCTTTCTTTTGCATTTGCTTGGAATTCGATTTTAAACCATTCCATTACCCACCACGCATAGGGAAAAGATGCTAGCAAAAGCATTTGTTTGAAAGATTTCTAAAGCCCTTTTCATTACCTCCATGATTTAATTGCTGCTAATTTTATTTACCACGTAGAGGCTAGAGGGAGATGAGGAATGCTTTGGGAGGCCCATGCCACACTCCAAACACCATGCTTGGCAAACACTCTGGCATTTATCTTATAATTTTCATTGCTCTTCATAAAACACACAGAATTTTATGCGTCACAATGTGCATTCATCAAAGTTTATGAAAACCATTTCCAACGTTTTCTCCAGATAAATCGATGCCCAAGTGCTGTTTGAAATTCCAAATGGTTCGAAATCTCTTTACCCTCCACTAGATCCATGCAGGGAGGAAGTTGTTGTTGAATGTGGTTATACACCATTTGCATTTTATAAATTCAATACCCAATCTGCCAGGTTGCTCATTGCATTTTGTTTTATGGTTTCTATGCCTCCCTTCACATGCCACGCAGCAGGGGAAAATGAATTGTTGCCTTTACTTTGGAACATGCTTCCAACGCCCAGCAGTCACGTCCACTGCTAGCAGGGAAAGACAAGGAGGAATGTGGGTTTTTTGCTGTTTGCATTTGCTTGAGTCTCTGCAGATAAAAAGGAAACTCCACTCCATGTGAAACATTTGGAACTACAGCCCCTTCAACTATGTGAGCATTAAGGGAGATGGGAGACACGTGAGGGAGAAAAGGATGCCAGCAATTGGTTTACATTTACTTTGCCCCTTCATCATCCACGGGATTTGCCATAGCATTAGTTTGCTTTCAAAATGCTGCTCTTTGTTCATGCTCAATGCAAAGCAATGCATTTTTTAAGAAAGTTACACAAGACTGCAAGTGTTAGGATAATGTGGTTCTGCAGATTGGCATCCTAATCAACAAGTTGCTGATTTCAAAAACCACCACCTATTTGTCTATTAAGAAAAATTGCACAAAACTTTGTCTTCAACAATCTCTCAATTTACATCCTCCATTCTCATATAAAGAGAACATTAGAATATATCATACGATACTTCTCAAACACAATATTTATCCTTTGTTGCATTAAAAATGAAAATCTTGCAATCTGGAAGAATTCTGACAGACCAAGCTGGCAAATCATATGAGACACCCTTGACATTTACAGTGTCTTTAACCTTGAATCCTCAATGGCTGCTATCGATATGAAGTTTACCTGACTGTAACTTGTGAATTGAATCATTATCTGAATATTTTGAAATTCCCCCAGTAAACAAAAATCACCAATAAAATCAATCCGTGGGCATGAGCCAGGTCAAGCCCCAAAGTGGGTCCGACTAAATTTTTTTTCGATTTCACACAACTAACCTCTGGAATGATTCAGGAACTTGAAACACACCTCTGGAAATGATCGGCATCATTTTTGGATCATTAATCCACATTTTACAACCTTCAGGCGATTACGCCACAATTTTTGCATTTAATTGCGAAGACGTAATTTTCAAACTTTTCAAAACACCTTTCTGGAGCTCACCATCTGACAGGCGTGTACTCTGATATACAAGGATGACTTCTACCAAATAGTTTCTCAAGATGAGTCCCGAGTGAAGAGATATTAATTTCCAAAAATGGCCAACTGGCTTTGTCGACACTGCGGACCTGATGAAGTCAATGTCTTGGCAACACATGATGCCTTTCTCAAAAATATCAAATGACCTCCGTAGGCCCTCAAATTCAGAACATAGGTACCTTAAAGTACATATTAAAACTTGGAAATCTCAGTTCGATCACAAGATTGACAGGATGCAAATGGTGCACTCACCAAAACAGCTACATTAACTGATATAACACTGGAGTGTGGATAACTGAATTTGATGGGAAAATGAGCTCTTTTGAAAACCGATCAAACGGATTGGTAGAGCCTTGAAATTTGAAACGTGGCTCATCATTTATACCAACATTATCCCAGAACAAAAATTCTGACATGATGCTTACTGAGACAACTTTTACACTTGTGCGAAACAGGGCTCCGACTAGCTGTCGAAATAGGGACTTGCCAAAACATAGAAACTGCAAATGGATTTGGCTTCAAAAACTGAGCAAATGGATTCGTTAAGACTTGAAAATTTGTGAGATCACTCACATTTATGTATAGAATTGAATCCACTTTGAAATTTTTCATGATGATCAACAGGGCAAAAGATGTAATTTCTCAAAGTAGACTACTCAATAAAATCTGCATTTGTGCCTAAAATGCACTTTCAACTCACCCCTCGAAATGGGTACTTGGTAAACTTCTCCAAACTGAATTCTAAAAGTTGCACATCATTGAATAGGCCAAATGAAAGGTGTAGGACATGAATCCCGAGCCTTACCCTCTAAAAATCAACTGGCTCCATTTTACCCCCTTGTTAACTAGGCCATTCAAACTGACTTATTTTAATCATTCGGAAATGCAGGGCAAATTTTTGAAATGGGCCTATGAACTTGACTTAGTTTTAAATACTCCCAACACAACACTCAATTGGTAAACAGTAACACCAATCTAAAATAGAGCACTACAAGTAAAGCACAGTGAGAATGTGAAATGCATAAACCGGTAACTCTTAGCACACTACACAGTCTAATATCTCATTTCCACTTCACCCTTAAGCTCAGGCAAGCAATACATCAGAAATACTTAAAATCATTGAATCAACTTGCAATACCACTTTGACATAAAGCACTAAATCATCACATGAAAGGCATCACACATGACACACTGATTTTTCACGTGGAAACCCAACTGGAAAAAACCATGGTGGGGATGAATACCCACAAGCTATTTTCTAAACTCTTCTGAAGTCCGCTCTGTTAGGAGCCTAGTCTGGTTAAAGACTTTTACAATAGGTTTTTCTAGGAACCAATCCTTCTAGGGATCACCTGGTTAGGGGATGGCTAAATACTCAGTTAAAGGTTAAAAACCTGTTAGAGGTTACCTCACAAGAGGATTTTAAGAACTCATTGAATTGAGTCACCCTGTTAAAGGATTTACACAAAAGCCTATTAAAGCTACCCGGTTAAGGGATTTTCTGACTGCTGAAATGGTTAGAAGTCAACAGGTAATACATTGATCTGATAACAACACACAATGCCAAGGCAGATCCACTTTAGCTCCTTTGCTTCTGCAATCACACTCTGCAAGTATCAACACACTTCTTCGGTTTGGAAAGAATTGAGTATCTCTTCACTTGGATACACATATAACATTTGCCAACTTCAAAATGAAAAACATCAATAATCTTACAGGAAACAGATAGGTCAGTAGCATAAACCATAAACCCTAAACATTTAGGTTTAACAATTCAGTCGGTTCAATCCTGACCGTTAATCACACTGCATTGAATACAACAGTCTTGAATAGATCTCAAGACATTCTCCAACATTCATTCTTTGCCACTTCAGGAAGCTGATAACCCATCACGTTCTCTCCACCATTTACAGAGACTTTGCACATTCCTGAGGTAGATAGGATCTATCTTCTTCATGCAAGATCCTCAAAGAAATCCTTCACGCGCACAAGGATGACGTGGAAACATGATCTGGTCTTCATGCTAACTCATCACAAGATGTCATCAGTTGAATCACACAGGCAATGCATCAACCAAAAACCCTAAAGCTGAGAGTACCAACCGGTAGTCATGCCAATTAAAACCCTGATACAAAACTTCCATATACAAGTTCTCATTCCAACATACCGATTCACTTTGAACAAACATATCGCTTCACTTTTTTCCACATATACCGGTTTAAATCATCATACTGGTTCTCTTTCCAGTTTGCCTACTTCAATATGCTAGTTTATACACTAGCATATTGACATCAATGAAAACATACAACATCATGTCATCAAGCTCTGCACATATGCCAACAGTGCGATGCTACCCAACAAAACAACCCTCGAAGTTGTTATCTCAACCGCGTCATGGCGATCCCTGCACCTGCCCAACAAGAAAACCATGATGCAAACTGCATTTTGGTTCACAAACTACCATGGAAGACACACGATAGCTCAGGGGATATCTGAAGTCGAACGCAGAAAGAGAAACAGATTGTGCAACGCAGAGACACCAAGTGCCTTCAACTTTACATGATGGATGGTGGGATCGAGAAGCTTACACCGATATAAAAACCTGAGTCATGCGGTAGCTCCACATTCTCTCTATCTCGAGCGATAAAAGCGAGCGACTCAAGGCAACACCGAGACACCACTTGGCGCGCACATTGACGAATAGGAAAAAAGCTGAAAATCAAAATAAATAGCTACCACTTGATCAAAATACCGCTTACAAGCAATCCTGAAATAATATTAACATTTCTTGGCGATTAAATGGGGAATTCTACCTGTAGAATGCTAGAACCCAAAATTGTTGGTTCGAAGACCAGACTTCATGCTAGAACAGGGCGAAGCAGATCAAAGACCTACTACAACAAAAACCATTCATCTTTGGAGGGTAACACCTACGCTTCCAGACTCTGGTAGTGTTGATCTAAACAAATTACTTCATCAAATGGCAAGATCACTAGTTCATCATGGACCAGTTTCAATAGCGCGTAAAGTTGGGCTAGGGGCTGCAGGAGATGCTCGAGCTCCTTCATCAAAATAGGATTGTTCAGGCACTGTAGGAAGGTCCTATCTTACTATAATTTCTCTATCTGGTTCAACACTTGTTCAATCCCTAACACAGAATCATCCATGGGAAAAGGAGAAGGCAAACCCAGGGAAACAAACCTCTCTATGCGCTGCTTGATATCTAGAACCGAAATCTGTAAAGGCTTAAGTGTTGTTGATACATGCATGATTACCTTGTACTGGTTAATGAAGGCATTAGTCTTCCTAATTAATTGCTTGTGATCTATAATTCCTTTTTCTCTCAACTCTTCATGTTGAGAAGCATACAACATTTGACTTAGGCTCTTGGCTACGGGGATCTTAGGACCAATAAAAAGCATAGAGTTGTTAATGAGAGTGCCCACTTCAACACAGAGGGACTGTGCTTCTTCTAGAAATCTCAACATCGGTTGCAGTGAAGAGAAATACTACTTAATCCTTTCCCAATGGGAAAATACAATTCTACCAAAGTTGGAGAAAAATCTTGAGGAACTTCCAAAGCAAAAGGAAGGTTTGACAACCACGAGACTTCTTCATCTTTTTCTCTTACCTCATCTTGTAGCTCCCTGCACTTGTCTTGTTCATGGACCAGCTAACTTTCTAGAGAGAGGATTTTGCTGTTTCCATCTTGTACAACTTGTTGAAGTTGCAACATGTGATCTCGCTCTTGCTGCAACAAACCTTCCATATCCAGGAATTTCTTCTCAGCTTGCTCCATGCTACTCCTTTTTTCATGCACATCTATCTCAAACCTTGCTCTTTCCTCTGAAAGTGTGACCTGTGCATCACTCAACTGCCAAGCGTATTCTTCTTTTAGGCAGATATCCTCATGTAGCTATGTATGAACTTGGGTAACATCTTTAGAAGCTTCTTTTAGTTGTATTTCTTGCTCTTGTTAGATAGTTCAAATAACTAGAAGACAACTAAGAAGGGGGCGTGAATTAGTTGTCATAGATGACTGAAACCTTTAGCAATTTATACTTTAATATCAGAACCCAAAACATTAATACCAGAATAGCATATATACCAATTAAGCATAAACAATAATTATAGAATAAATACCACCACATGACACCAAGATTTGTACGTGGAAAACTTGGTAAAGGGAGAAACCACGGTGGGAAGCCTACCCACAGTTAGACAATACTTCTATAGTAAGTATGTTAATTACAATTGAGGGGTCTGCACTTGTAGGAAGGTCAACAACCTAGAGCGTACTGCTCATCACAAAAGAAGCCTCATTGACTACATAGAAATCCAGACTTTAATCTAGAGAAGTGTTGAACTGCAAAAGATAACATCTCCTATGCCCGAGTACAGTTTAGGTTAAGCTCAATACCGGAAGACTAAATCCTCTTACACAAACCCAATTCGATCTCCAATGATCAACAAACTCTTCTTCTTGAATGATATTACATTATTCGCACATTACATTCCTTGACCATGAATTCTAATAGTAACCATGATGATCTACAATAAGATCTTACATCTATATATACAAACTCTCGACCATAAACAATCAGGTCGGCCACCAGACAATAAAACAATTACATAATTACAAACCATTTCAGCCTAAGACAAAAAAATAATATCAACACATAAGACATCCCGAAAATACATCAATAGGTCCTATCCACATGTTACATTAAAGTTGGTCCATAACCTAGATCAACCGGGACCCAGTATAGGTCCACACGCTTCAACAATGATCTCCATCCACCAAGTCTCGAACATGATCACTAACATCATCAAGAAACTCCACTAGAAGATGCACCGACACCACTTATGCAATTCATCAAAGATCTCCACAAAAAGATCTATCGGTGAAACCCTCATCAAAACCAAAAAACAATCTTCTAAGTAAGAAGGATAGCATCTGATCACCAGACCAAAACCAACTGACCAAATATGAGCATGAGTATCATGAACAATCCAATTCCATCACTATACTATACTAGAGCCTACCGGATCATGCTAGATCCAAGTTAACCAGAAACCACTAAACCTATCGGGCCCAGAAGGGTCTCAGTAAAGCATCCAAACAGTTAGTGTTGGCATCAATGACAAAAAATCAATGCAACACATACTCAATTCCACCAAATGACCAACAATCTCCCCCTTTGGCATTGATGGCAACACTAGATGTGAAAAACATCCAAGTACCAAGAAATGCCAAACAAGTCTCCCCCTATGGAAGATAGCCAACAAAATCCCCCATATAGCTCTGAATATCAACATCTCTCCCTTTCTTTTTCTTTTTTACATCAATATCACTCCCCCTTTGACATCAATGCCATAAATTTGACAAAAATATCAAAGAAAAAACATAAACCACTAAATCACAAAGATGGCTACTCCCCTTGAGCAGTAGCATCCCACATCAGTGCCAAAATGAATAGTATCTTTGATAATGCATGTCGGACTGATGCCAACGCATCAATCAAGTCTCTACCGGAGGGGAAGAAACTCCCAATCTATCTCTCAAGTACTAAAATGATTCCTTGGGCAAAGGTTTAGTAAAAATATATGCAATCTGCTCTTTAGTGTTCACATAAACCAATCTAACTTCATTTTCTTCCACCTTTTCCTTCAAAAAGTTAAACTTGATAGATATGTGCTTTGTTTTAGAATGAAATACTAGATTCTTTGATATATCAATAGCAACAAAGTTATCATAGTGAATAACTACCAGTGCATCGCAATCCACCTTTATATCATTCAACATTTGTTTTATCCATAAAACTTGTGTACAGTTAGTAGCAACAACAACATACTTAGCTTCAGCACTAGATAAATAAGTACATGACTGTTTCTTGCTGATCCATCAAACCAACTTCTTTCCAAGAAAGAAAGCTCCACCGGAACTATTTTCTAGTCATGAACATCTCTTGCCCAATCAACATCTATATAAGCAACATAGGCAAGAAATAATTTTACAACTTCAATCCTAGCTACAGGTGCAAAAGTCTCTCCATAATCAATTCCTTCTTTCTGAGAATATCCTTTACAAACCAATCCAGCCTTATTCCTTATAACTTGACCATCGCCATTCAATTTGTTCCTAAAAACCCATTTAGTTCCAATAATATTTTTATTTTTAGGCCAGGGAACCAAGGTTCATGTGTTATTTTTCTCAATCTGATCTAATTCTTCTTCCATAGCTTTCAACCAATATTCATCTTTATATGCCTCAATTACTAATACCAGTTCAACTTGTGAAATTAAACATACCTCTTTAGTTGTCAGTCTTCTTCTTGTCATCACTCCATTGCTCTTATCCCCAATGATTTGATCTTTTGAATGATTCAAGGGTAAAAGTACAAAGTTGTGTCACACTTTTATAAAGGAAATGGTCAATGCTGACTCAAATTTTTAAAGTAAATCAATAGAAATTGAAATATATGCTTTGAATTTTTAAATGATGTAAACTAATAAAATTTATATTCTTTTGTCTATTTTATGTTTGTAGTTTTAACAAAATTTTAAAAAACTATTTCAATGTAGTTTTTTATAAAGTAAACACCATAATTTAGTTGCTGATAAAATGTTGAAATTGAAGTTACACAAGCCACCACACTTTAATTACTACATTTTACTTTTTTTTTAATCAATTTTTTTGTGTATATTGATAACTTGAAACTTTAGTGCATGGATATATTTTTTACTATTTTTAATAAATATATATTTTTCAATAAATTTAAAAAGTTGTGTTTGCTGAAATATAACTCTTTCCAATTCCCACCAGTTTTTTTCTTAATTATTTATCCAAATTAGAAAATAATTATATCATCTTGACATAGATTCCTTTCTTTACTGCATCATATTTTTTTAAAAAAATTTAAATAAATTTTAGTATTTTTCCTTGACAAGATAATCGACCTTATATTTTAGTGTTGATGACCTACTTTCAATAAAAGTAAAATAAAAAATATAAAAAGTAATTAAAATATTAAAAGATGTATATTTTTAAAAATTCACTTATAGATCTATAGAAGGGTATTTTTACATTTTAAAAAAAAAATTATTTATAAGAGTAGGAGCTGTTAAAACATTGATTTTTTTAATTTATTTTTTAATGCAATTACACCCAAAGTGGTATAAAATATACATTTAGTACATACTTCCAATTGGAAAAGTTGTGGTCCACATATAACTTAGCTATAATGAATCTATATAGACCATATGTTTGACTAAAATTAATTTTTAGTTAGAATTACTTAAATTCACTTGTGCTGATAAATTAGCCTGAAACATGACACAATTTTGTGCTTTTACCCTCAATCTCACATACCTAGGAGTCTTCTGACTTTCTGTTCATCTTCTCTGTTCTTTAGTTACTATAGAATTCTCTGATACTGTCAGAGTAATTGGTTCAACTCTTTGTTCTGATAAAGGGGCTATTGGTTCAGATATAATCATTTCCACTGTTGGTTCCTTCTCATAAACTCTAATTTGACTTATGTTCAACTCATCTACTTTGACATTAGCACTCTCCAAAATTCTTTGTAATCTCTTGTTATAACATCTATATGATTTGCTTTCATTAAAATAACCAAGAAATATGCCTTCATCACATCTAGGATCAAATTTCCCAAAAATGTCATCTCTCTTGATATAACATTTACTACCAGAAATTTTGAAATACTTAACTATAGGTGTATTGCCAAACCATATTTCATATGGTGTCTTACTAGTTTCTCCTTTGATATGTACTCTGTTGAATGTAGAAACCGTTGTACTCACTACTTCTCTCCAGTAGATATAAGGTAGACTAGCTTCCATCATCATTATTCTAGCATCATCCAAGATAGTTATGTTCTTCCTTTCCACAACTCCATTCTGCTGAGGTGTCTAGGGAGTAGCAAATTATCTTCTTATACCATGCTTGTCATAAAAGTTGTTAAACTCACAGGATGTAAATTCTCCAACCATGATCTAATCTGAAACATTTAATCTTCAATCTTGTCTCAATTTCCACTTTAGCCTTAAAGATTTTAAACTTTTCAAATGCTTCATATTTTTCTTTCAAAAAAGTAAACCACATCATTCTAGAATAATCATCAATGATTAGCATGAAATATCTATCACCTTGAAAACTTTTAACTCTAGTAGGGCCACACAAATCAGTATGAATAAGATCAAGAACATCATTTGATTTATCTTGTATACTCCTAAAAGAGGTTTTGACCTATTTACCCATTTGACATTCTTTACATATTAGATTATAGGGCTTCATAATCTTAGGTATATCCCTAATTGCCTTAGTTGAACTGATCTTCACAATGAAATCAAAATTCACATGAGACGACATTTTATGCCATATCCAACTCTCATCAATCTGTGTAATCAAACATGTCTTTTCATCAGAGTTCAAATGAAATATATTACCTTTTGTCTATGTACCACTTGCAATCTCCAAGCTAGATTTGCTAATGATTTTGCATTTTTCATCCTTGAACTGTAATTGAAATCCCTTATCTACCAATTGTCCTACACTCAAAAGATTATGCCTTAAAACTTCAACATAATAAACATTATCAGTATTGTTCTTACCATCCAATGATATAGTCCCTTTGCCTTTGATCATACATGCGTTGTCATCTCCAAATCTAACTAGACCACCATCAAATTCTTGCAAAGATAGAAACTTCCCTTTATCTCCAGTCATATGATGTGAACAACCACTTTCAATTACCCATTCATCCTTGTCTTCAATTTTTGAAGCAAGTGCCTTCTCTTCAAGTACATTCTCTTCCAGTGCCAGATCATCTCCCTTGATAGTTAGGAATACCCATTTCTTCCCATTACCAGATCCACTAGCAGAGTCTTCTATCGGTTCATCATCAAAATCAGTAATGCCTTCCTCATTTGCTATGTAGCATGATTTGTCTTGTTTTTTCTTGTATTAATACTTGAACTGATATCCTGGGCAAGGCTTAAATGATCTTCTAACCCTTTCTTCAAATCTTGAATTCCTTTCAGGACATTTGGATGCAAAATAACCAATCTTATTACATGCAAAACATTTAAAAGGTGCTTTTCCTTCATACTTACTTCCTATCAGTCCTTTAGGTACTCTTCTAGAAAATACTACTTCAAGTTGATCAAACTCATCATCTTCTCTTTTCATATCTTCCAATTCCTTTGCATACAAAGCATTCCAGTCTTGCTTACTAGTTGTAGATGTAGATGCATGAAAAATAGGTTCAGACTTCATAGCTCCAGACGGTCCAAATTATTCAAGTTCAAAAGTAGATAGTTTCCCAACTGAAGTATCTCTATTCGCAGATGTATTAGCCATTGTTATCAACTCATTAATAGCAGTAGTCTTCATTTTGTAAGTCAGTGGTAGGGCTCTCAAGACTTTAGAAACAATTTCATCTTCACTCAGAGTTCCAACACAACATTGAATTCCCATAACAATCTCATTTACCCTTTCCATGAATGGAGTAATCCTTTCATCTTCTTCCATCTTTAAGTTTTCATATTTCACCCAGTAACCATCAAGTTTAGCAATCTTCAATGTAGGTTCACCTTCATTAAGAGTCTCCAACTTATCCCATATAGCCTTTCCAGATGTTTTTTTGGTTAATCCCATTATTTGTTGATCAGAAAGTGCACACAAGAGGGATTCTCTTGCTCTACAATCATTCTCAAGCTACTTGTCTTGGTTTGCCGAAGGAGGATTGCTAGATCTCTGATTATAGGTTGTGACACCATTTTGTGTGATCTCCCAAATATCCTTGCCAAGAAATCTTAGATGAGTCTCTATCTGAATCTTCCATATTGTGTAATTTGTTCCATCAATCCTAGGAATATCTCTCTGAAAGATAGCTCCAGATGAATTGGATGAACTTGAACTATTAGACACCATAGGATCTTCCTTAAGCGATTAAGCTTTCTGTAGAGAGGACCAGTGCTCTGATACCAATTGTTAGATAGTTCAAATAACCAGAAGACAACTGAGAGGGGGGCAGGTGAATCCATTGTCATACATTACCAAAATATTTATAATTAAAACTTTAATACCGGAACCCAAAACATTGATACCTGAATTCTTAAACCAAATACCGGAACGCCAGTTAAACCAATTAAACATAAACAATAATCAAAGAATAAATACCATCCACATGACACCAAGATTTGTATGTGGAAAACTCGATAAAGGGAAAAACCACGGTGGGAAGCGTACCCATAGTCAGATAATACTTCTGCAGTAACTATGTGAATTACAATTGAAGGGTCTGCACTTGCAAGAAGGACAGTGACCTAGAGCACACTGTTCATCACAAAAGGAGTCTCACTGCCTACATAGAAATCCAGAGTACAATCCAGAAGAATGAATGAACTGCAAAGATAGCATCTCCTATGCCTGAGTATAGTTATAGTTAAGCTCAATACCTGAGGACTAAATCATCTTACATAAACCCAATTCGATCTCCAATGATTGACAAAATCCTTTGCCTGAATGATATTACATTACTCGGATATCATATATCCATATCCCATTCCCACATATGATCTTGAACTGTTAGACATCATAGGATCTTCATCAAGCAGTTAAGCTTTCTATAGAGAGGACCAAAGCTTTGATACCAATTGTTAGACAGTTCAAATAACCATAAGACAACTGAGAAGGGGGGGGGGTGAATCGGTTGTCATAGATTACCAGAACCTTGAGAAATTTAAACATTAATACCAGAATAGTAGATAAACCAATTAAGCATAAACAATAATTATAGAATAAATACCATCCACATGACACCAAGATTTGTACATGGAAAACCTGGTAAAGAGAAAAACCACGTGGGAAGCCTACCCATAGTTAGATAATACTTCTGCAGTAAGTATGTGAATTACAATTAAGGGGCCTGCACTTGCAGAAAGGCCAACCACCTAGAGCGCACTGCTCATCACAAACGGAGTCTCATTGACTACATAGAAATCCAGACTACAATCCAGAAGAATGAATGAACTACAAAGATAACATCTCCTATGCCTGAGTACAGTTTTGGTTAATCTCAATACCGGAGGACTAAATCCTCTTACACAAATCTAATTCAATCTCTAATGATCGACCAACTCTTCTGCCTGAATGATATTACATTATTAGCACAATACATTCCTTGACCATGAATTCTAACAATAACCATGATGATCTACAATGAGATCTTACATCTATAAATACAAACCCTCGACCATAAACAATTAGGTCGGCCACTAGACAATAAGCCAATTACATAATTACAAACCATGTTGTCCTAAGACCAAAAAAATAATATCAACACATAAGGCATCCCAGAAATACTTCAATACATCATATCCACATTTTACATTAAAGTCGGTCCATAACCTAGATCAATCGGGACCCAATATATGTCCACATGCTTCAACAATGATTTCCATCTGCCAAGTCTCAAACATGATCACTGACATCATTCAGAAACTCCACCAGAAGCTATACCACCACCACTTATGCAATTCATCAAAGATCTCCACAAAAAGCTCTATCGGTGGAACCCTTGCGGGAAACAAAAACCAATCTTCTAAACAAGTAGGATAGCATCCGATCACCGAACCAAAACCAACTAACCAAATATGAGCATAAGTATCATGAAAAATCAAATTCCATTACCTGACTATGTTGGAGCCTACCGGATCATGTCAGATCTAGGTTAACCAGAAACCACTCAACCTACTGGGACCAGAAGGGTTTTGGTAAAGCATCCAAATAGCTAGTGTTGGCATCAATGACAAAACATCAATGCAACACATAATAAATTCCACCAAATGGCCAACAACTCCTCCTATAATTCTTTCAAGGCCACATTCCTTGTTGCCTCTTGTCCTTTCAACTAAAAACTCATATTGTTCAGGGTGGATTGTAACTTTCCTTTTTTCAAAGTTAGCCTATGTCAACAATCCCCGCAAGTGGTTCATTTCAACATTCCTAGCTCTGTCTTCTTTTCTTTGTTGGTCTAAAGATTCTCGAAGACTCACATTCTTTACTTGCATTTTATCCAGGTGACAACTCTTTTTGATGAAATCTGAAGACACTGCCTTTGAAGTTTCTTCCATCATTTCAACTTTGTCGGATGCTGTAGCATTTAGGAGATTGACCCCGACAACATGCAAGGTGTAATCATTGGGTCTCATTTGGGCCTCTAGCTTGTCGACCTTGGGGAACATGGTAGCAAATAAAAGTATCCTTTTCCTCAATGAAATGTGTCTGTATGTGCGGACGAGCTGGCCTGGCACCATCTTTCTCTTTTCTCTTACCGGTCTTGCCAATACGTGCAGGTTTGGACTAGATAACCTATTGTTGATAAGAATCCGAGTTTGAAATAGCTTGACCTACAAACGCTGCACTAGGAGGGATTGCAAAGTGGAATTGGAAAATGGGGCCACCAAAAGAGGTCTGAATGGGGTGTGCAACCGTGGTTGGAGAAAAAAAGGGATGAAAGGAGAAGATCCTGAAGAAAATGGATCAGTGTATGTTGCACCAACATTTGGGGAAGGAGTGGACTCTCCAAAACCAATCCTAGGTGAGATAATGGGTGCATCAGGCATCTGTGGGGAAAATGTTGTAGGGATAAAATTGAGGGCAGAGAGTGAAATGGAAACCTGCAATGATGCAACTTGAGGGTTGATTGGAGCCCTGATGGGTGCTAATGTGAGAGCAGTGGAGATTTGAGTAGGCATAGGTGCGAGATGAGGAGCTACAGAAGATATAGACTGAGTGGGGAGAAAGGGTGAAGAAGGGCATACCTGAATCGTATAAGTCACCAGCCACTAAGGGACTGAGGGAACCTCTGGGACCCGAGAAGATGAACCTTTCTTTGCATAACCCAAATATTGCTTTTTATTGGAAGGGAAATCAAGTGCCTTCTTCTCAGCCGACTTCTTGACAGTTTGGGAATGGGGTCTTTGAATTGAACCGACGAAAGGAAGAGGAATATTAGCCTCGGTCACTTGCTCTTTTATACTTATAATTTCCACCTCCTACTATTGGGCCACCTCGAGGGATGAGTCACCACATAGGGACTCATCGCCCGTCTCTTCATCTGACTTGTTGTGTTGTTGCCATTTAATCTCAAAATGCTCATTAAAAGGACTATTCTCGATGTTAGCCCAGGGCTAATTTACTTCTTGATGGTAGATGCATAAATCCTCCCTCTTTTTATTAGGCCACAAATCCAACCTCGTGTCTTCTAGTATACTCTAAGGAATGGGCTTTGCTGGATTGTACTTTTGCATAATAGAGTAAAAATTCAACCACAAGGGTCATTTTAAAATGGGGAAATCATTGAGACCGACATAGAGACTTGAGTCATTCAGTTGTGGGTTAGTGCGTCATTCCCAAGAACTTTATGGTTCATGCTTAACTATATTTTTCCTCTTAGATAGGCACTCATCTGGGTCATGACTCCATATATCATCAATTAATACTAAGCCAAGTTGCACTAGCTTGGATGTCAAGACATTTTTAGCAATGCTTCTCTGGATGAGAGTAATGGGGCCAATAGCTTTGTGGTCCTCTGTTACGGATGTATTGTGTTTTCTTGACCCTATAGCTCTGTCGATCTTCACCAACTATTGTGAAATTTCAAGGGTGAGGGTTCTTTGTGTGACATAGGTAGGTAGGTGGAAAGGATCTTTAGAGAATCCATGCACTCGGATAAAGGAAAAGTCACTACCTAGAAACCAGTCACAAGGGGGGCGCTCATTATACATCCGATTCATTTGTATCTAAGAAAAGTGGGCAAGAGGCTCCTCAGGGATCAAACCGAGATCTTGAAGGATAGGAAATAAGAAATAGTCTGAGAACTGGTAGGCATCATAAGAAGGTAGAAAGATGGGTTTCTAGGTGGACATAGGCATTTTATTTCCTGACTCGTCATGGGTAGCCAGTCGCATGAATTGGCTAAAGAAAGCCTCATTTAGTTAGTTTCTTTAGCATCTCTCTGGCTATAAAAACAGAGAAGTCGAAATGAAATGCCCCTTTCTTCTTCCGACATATGAATGAGAAGCCCATCATAGGAGTAGTGATCTCCCGATCGTTATTGCAACCACATAGCCATGCAAGAGTTGAGGAAATATCCTTGAGGTCATCATGCCTCAAGTCATTGTAGGATAAAGGGAGTCTTGGGGGTCCAGCTGATGGACTCCGATTTAGCGCGTCATGACAGAAAGAGACAATATCTCTTCTAGTGCTCCGATATTCCTCCATGGCACTTTCAATGAACACCTTCATTCCGTCAAAAATGGGACAACACATCATATCTATCACAACCTCTCAGGTTATAAATACTTTCAAAAAAGAGCCCTAAATTGAAAAAGAAATAGGGTCAAACCTGCTAGCGCATGTAGCGACGAACTCTGGATAGTGTGAGACTATGGGGACCACGAATTGAGGAGCGCCACTATTCTAGAAATTGACTATTGTAGATTGCAGCTCATTTATGTGATTTACCATTTTACCGCAAAGCAACCTCTCTAAGGTTCTTAGGCTACTGGTGAAGTTTGGGCTCAATAACATTCTCCAGAGAAACTATCACCTCATCAAGTTGTGGGAGGCCATCTTTGATTTAGCTTTAATTCTTTGATATTTTGGCTTTGGGGGCATGGCGTGAGAGGAATATGAGAGCTCCCCAAATACATCTACCCACAATCTTCTTGAGGGAGTTGCTTCCATCTCCATCTTTTGGAAGAGGGCTTTTCTTTCTAATACTTCTAAAGCTTTTCGGTGCTTATGGTGAAGAATGAGCAATATGTTGGGCACTTTTGGATACCTTTCTTAAATGCGTTGCATGCCTAGATCTTCATGAAATAAGGCATTTAATGATGAGTTCCTATCTTCACGTATGCCAATTCATTTTCCAGTTGCAATTAATTCTAAAAAAGGATGAGCCCCGCCATCTGCGATTCCCAATAAAATGCCTATTCAGTCTACCGTTACTTAGAGCCACTTGAGACAATCTTCTTGTCCGAACAAATCTCCCCACTAATCAGAGTATCAGTAGCCAGTGGAGCTCACACGAGTTATAACAAACCTATGAATTTTATAGCTTAAACATGATGTACCTATATGTATGCATGGCGTCTAAGGACATCACTTCTCTTTTCAAGGTATATGACAAGACATACACAACCTTCAAACCAGACTCCGTCTACTTGTGCGAGTTGATGAGGGAAGACAACTGCATCAAAAATTGGGAGCACTGGATTTTTACTTCATTCATCATCTAGAGCTGAAAATCTACTATAAATATGTCTTTTCAGACATTCTTTTGCACAATATTCCACTCAATGATGGAGTTTCTTGAAGAAATGGATACTCTTGTTAGGCTCACCAACGGTAAGGCTTAGGTCAATTTCTTCAGTAATATCTCAGATCAGAGGCTATAGGGGATGACAAGATGTAAAAATCCTCTGAATATCGCTACCATCAAATGGGTTCTTGGGGAGGATTTCATCGACGACGTGGACAAATACTGTGTAAAAACAAATATCTGCTCATGTTTTGTAGCTTTATTACTGGATACCAGGATGACTGGTTATCTGACCTCAGAACTAGCTAAAGCGCTCTTCTCCCTGGAGTATCTAGGGGGCCTTGAAGATGTGGTGGCGTATTATGTCCCTTTCAGAGGCTTGCCTTTGGCCTTAGATTTGCGGTGTTTCATCACCTTTGGTGAGGAAGTGACCTGGGATCCGCTTATAGGCGGTCTAAAAACCATGGTGCTATCATCTCATCACTTTCGAGTGGAGCTTTCTACGGAATTCCTCCTCCAGGTGCATTTGATAGTTCTTGTTCTAACTGGTACTGAATGGTATACTGAGTTCAAGGACTACATACTCCTGCGGATCTTGACACCGCATGTCCAACCCAACTTGGTGCTTGTGTCAATAGCTCAGGAGCCTAGCAACAACTCTGGCCACGAGTGGTTGAAGGGAGATGATGTTGAAGATGAAGATGATGACTTCGAGTTCCAAATGGATGAGGATGAAGATGAAGAAGATCCTTGAAATAATGCCACCTTGTCTTTAGAAAGATTTGTCTTTTTTCTTCTCAAAACTAGGTTGCAGGCCTCATGTATATATTGTAACAAGATACCTATAATATAATAATTTTCTTTTTACTTGATCAATGTGTATCTTGTGATTCATTTTTCACTTGGGAATGCATGAAGAAACCTAATTAGATAAGTAAGGCACACAGAAAAACACAATTTATATTATTGTACATTAGGAAAAAAGTTGCTAGTGAAAAGGTTTAAGATGGAACTTGTTGACCGGGATTCTGAGAGAATCTCCCTGCATATACTCAAAATCAAAAGCATTGAAACCTTTGCAATTTATAATCTGGAAGGGTCCCTCCCATAAACCATCAAATTTAGCATGCTGACTGGGGCTTGGCTACCCTCTCATTGTATTTCAAAACAAGGTCACCTTGCTAGAATCTCGAGTCAAAACTTTTCTTATTATCAAACCACCTCTTGACGGTTTGCTGACAGTTTTGAAGGGACAAAAATGCCACTTCCCTTGCTTCCTCTAGTTCCATGATTTATGCCAATCTCACCTCCATGGGACCATTTTCTATCACCTCGATAGATTTGAGTAATTGTAAGACAGGGATCTCCAAAGACATGGGGAGTAATGCATCCTTGCAGTAGACCAGCTTGTATGGAGAGTTCTTTAGGATCTATTTGGGCATTATCTGGTCTTCCCATAATTCGCTTCTTAAGTGGTGATGCCACTCCCTTTTGTGCTCATAGCCCATCCTTTTAATGAGTCTTATGAGATTCTTGTTAGTAGACTCAGCTAGGCCATTTCCCTATGGATAGTAGTTTGAGGAAGTCTTCGGGTAGATACCTCTATTGAGAGTGAACTGGGTGACTTGTGAGCCTATGAATGCTTGTGCATTGTCCAATATTATGGTCTTTGGTGGACCATATCGACACAATAAATCTTCCAAAAATGCTAATATTTCGGTCTCTGATGAATTCCTCAGGGGGACAACCTCAGACCATCTACTAAAGTAGTCAATAGAAGTTAAGATCCACTTGTGTCCAACTAAGCTTGGGGGGTTGATCATCCCTATGAAATCAAGACCCCACTGAGCAAAGGGTTCTTCCACCATTATGGGCCTAAGCGGAATTGCCACCTTTCTGCCCCTACCACTGTAGTGCTGGCATTCTTTGCAATCCCTTACCAGGGTGTGCACATCTTTAAACATAGAGGGCCAGAAGTACCCAACACTGGTGATCTTAATGATGGTGGTTTGCACTGAAAAGTGGCCTCATGATGAACCATAATGAAATTCATGTAGAATCTTACTAGCTTGGCCCTGGTCCACGTAGTGGAGCAAGATTCTATCGAGATTTCTCTTAAAAAGTACTGCATCCACTAGGGAGAAGTCGTTGTTCCGCATCCTGTAAAATATCCTCTTTCCAGGAGGGAGGCCTTCAGGAAAAATCCCAGTCTTCATAAAATGTTTCCGAGTCTCCATCCAACACGCTTTTGTTGGTTCAGAGGTGACCATTACAACTTCCCCTGTAGCAACCTTGACCTCTTGGGGTTCAATCTCTTGGGCTATGTACTCACACAAACCTTTGTTGTGGATCACCTTGTTAGGTCTGACATCAATGTCATATTTTAGGTTTTTGGTAATCCAGTTCACTCTCTTATCTTTGATGTCTCCGTCCATGATATATTCCTTGATTGAAGGGTGGGTGACATACATAGTAGTCTTATTACAAGAGATAAAATGCCTAAACTTTTTTAGGCCTTTGATGATGGCCAAAGCTTTCTTTTAAAAAAAATTATACTTAGCATCATATTCCTTTAGAGTTTTGGAATGCAAAGCTATGGGGTGTTCACCTCTTTTGTCTGCATCTTTTTGTGTTAGAACCACAACAATGATATAATGGTTGGATAAAACATACAGTATAAACTTTTTAGACATATTGGGGTTGGATAGCACAGGGGCTGAAGAGATGGCAACTTTGGTCTTCTCAAAAGCCTCTTGAGCTTCAGGAGTCCATTTAAAATGTGTTTCCTTTTTAAGCATTAGAGTGATAGGCCTCACCATCCCAACAAAGTCTGAGATAAAGTGGTTAACAAAGTTAACCTTACCCAGGAAGGACTGAATGTCCTTTTTGTTGACAAGAAGAGGGAGCTCCTTTATTGCCTTCACTTGATCTGGATCGATGGAGACTCCTTATTTTGACACTACGTGCCCTATTAATTTTCCTTTTGGGACCTCAAAGATACATTTCTTTGGGTTTAAGGAGATGCCAAACTCTAGACACTTCTGGAACACTAGCTCAAGATGATCGAAGTGATCTTCTTTGTGTTTTGAAAACAAACTGAAGTCATCCAAATATATGAGGATGATTTTGTTAATCATCTCCTTGAAAGACAGATCCATAGATCTTTGAAAAGTTACATTGGCATTTGACAACCCAAACAAATTTTTTTGATAAGTGAATGTTACCCATTTAGTTGTGAAGGTTGTCTTATGTTGATCTTCTTGCTTTACCAATACCTGGTTATAACTTGAGAAACCATCCAGCATTGAGAACATCTCTGACCCTGATACTATTGGCCATTTGGAGGAATTGATTATGTGTTTCATTGATGTTTTGTCATTGATGTCAACACTAGTTGTTTGGATGCTTTACCGATACCCTTCTGGTCCCTATAGGTTGAGTGGTTTTTGGTTGGTTTGGATCCAACATGATCTAGTAGGCTCCAGTATGGTTTGGTTATGGAATTGGCTTATTCATGATACTCATGTGCATGTTCAATAAGTTGGTTTTGGTTTGGTGATCGGATGCTATCTTGGTTTTCTTGGAAGCTTGGCTTGCGGTTCCGGTGAGGGTTTCACCGACATAGCTTTTGATGAAGATCTTTGGTGATATGCATAAGTGGTGTTGGTGCAGCTTCTAGTGGAGTTTTAGAATGCTGATAATGACCTTGTTCTAGACTTGATGGATGGAGATCATTGCTTTAGCGTGTGGACCTGTATTGGGTCCCAGTTGATCTAGGTTATGGACTGATTTAATGAAACATGTGGATTGGACCTCTCGGTGTGTTTCTAGGACGTCATATGTGTTGGATATTATTTGTTTAGTCTAAGGATGACATGTTTTGTAATTATGTAATTGGTTTATTGTCTAGTAGCCGACCTGATTGTTTATGGTTGAAGGTTTCTATATATAGATGTAAGATCTTATTGTAGATCATTTATGGGAATGGGATATAGATATATGATGTGCGAATAATGTAATATCATTCAGGTAGAGAATTTTATCGATCATTGGAGATTGAGTTAGGTTTA
Organism: Cryptomeria japonica; assembly: GCF_030272615.1. NCBI lineage: Eukaryota > Viridiplantae > Streptophyta > Pinopsida > Cupressales > Cupressaceae > Cryptomeria > Cryptomeria japonica. The sequence goes on from NC_081408.1 coordinate 475,557,953, forward strand.
TGTAAGAGGATTTAGTCATCCGGCATTGAGCTTAACTGAAACTATACTCAGGCATAGGAGATGTTATCTTTGTAGTTCATTCATTCTTTCAGATTGTAGTCTGGATTTCTATGTAGTCAGTGGGACTCCTTTTGTGATGAGTAGTGCACTCTAGGTGGTTGGCCTTCCTGCAAGTGCAGGCCCCTCAATTATAATTCACATACTTACTACAGATGTATTATCTAACTGCAGGTAGGATTCCCACCATGGTTTTTCCCTTTATCGGGTTTTCCACATACAAATCTTGGTGTCATGTGGATGGTATTTATTCTTTGATTATTATTTATGCTTAATTGGTTTAATTTCTATTCCAGTATTTTGTTTAAGAATTTTGGTATTAATGTTTTGGGTTCTAGTATTAAAGTTTTAATTCTTAAATGTTCTGGTAATCTATGACAATTGATTCATCTCCCCCCCCCCTCTCAATTGTCTTCCGACTATTTGAACTATCTAACAATTGGTATCAGAGCACTGGTTCTCTATGCAGAAAGCTTAACCGCTTGAGGAAGATCCTATGGTGTCTAAAATTCCAAGTTCATGCAATTCATTTGGAGCTATCTTTCAGAGAGATATTCCTAGGTTTGATGGAACAAATTACACAATATGGAAGATTCAGATGGAGACTCATTTGAGATGTCTTGGTAAGGAGATTTTTGAGATCACACAAAATGGTGTCACAACTTATAATCCGACGTCTGTCAATCCTCCTCTGAAAACTTGGATAAGGATCTTGAGAATGAGTGTAGAGCAAGAGAAGCCCTCTTGTGTTCACTTTCTGATTAGCAAATAATGGGATTAACCAACAAATCATCTAGAAAGGCTATATGGGATAAGTTGGAGACTCTTAATGAAGGTGACCCTACTGTTAAAATTGCAAAACTTGATGGTTACTAGGTGAGATATGAAAATATGAAGATGGAAGAAAATGAAAGGATTACTGCATTCATGGAAAGGGTAAATGAGATTGTTATGGGAATTCAATGTTGTGGTTGAACTGTGAGCGAAGATGAAATTGTTTCTAAAGTTTTGAGAGCCCTACCACCAGCTTATAAGATGAAGGCTACTGCTATTAATGAATTAACAACAATGGTTAATACATTTGTCAACAAAGATACCTTGGTTGGGAAATTATCTTCTTTTGAGCTTGAAAAATTCAGACCTTCTGGAGTTGTGAAGTCTTATCAAGCTTTTCATGCATCTGCATCATCAACCAGAAAGCAAGATTGGAAAGCTTTGAATGCAAAATAATTGGATGATATGAAGAGAGAAGATGAAGAGTTTGAGAAACTTGAAGTACCATTTTCTAAAAGAATATCTAAAGGACCGATAGGAAGTAAGTATGAAGGAAAAGGACCTTTTAAATGTTTTGCAAGTAATAAGATTGCTTATTTTGCATCTAGATGTCCTGAAAGGAATTCAAGATTTGAAGAAAGAGTTAAAAGATCTTTTAAGCCTAATCCTGGATATCAGAACAAATATAAGTATAGGAAAAAAAAAGACAGATCATGCTACATAGCGGATGAGGAAGGCAGTACTGATTCTAATGATGAACCGACAAAAGACTCTGCTAGTGGTTCCGACAATGGGAAGGAATGGGTGTTCCTGGATATCAAGGAAGATGTTTCGGCACTGGAAGAGAATGTACCCAAAGAGAAGGAACTTTCTTCTAAAATTGAAGACAAGGATGAATGGGTAATTGATAGTGGGTTGTTCACATCATATGACAGGAGATAAAGGGAAGTTTCTATCTTTGCAAGAATTTGATAGCGGTCTGGTTAGATTTGGAGATGACAAAGCATGTATGATCAAAGGAAAATGAACTATATCATTGGATGGTAAGAACAATGCTAATAATGTTTATTATGTTGAAGGTTTAAGGCATAATATTTTGAGTGTAGGACAATTGGTGGATAAGGGATTTCAATTATAGTTCAAGGATGGAAAATGCAAAATAATTAACAGATCTGGTTTGGAGATTGTAACTGGTACACAGACAAAAAGTAATATATTTCATTTGAATTCTGATGAGAAGACATGTTTGATTGCACAAATTGATGAGAGTTGGCTATAGCATAAAAGGTTGTGTCATGTAAGTTTTGATTGCATTGTGAAGATCAGTTCAACTAAGGCAGTTAGAGATATACCTAAGATTGTGAAGCCCTATAATCTGGTATGTAAAGAATGTCAAATGGGTAAACATGTCATATCCTCTTTTAGGAGTATACAAGATAAATATAATGATGTTCTTGATCTTATTCATACTGATTTGTGTGGCCCTACTAGAGTTAAAAGTTTTCAAGGTGATAGATATTTTATGCTAATCATTGATGATTATTCTAGAATGATGTGGCTTACTTTTCTAAGGGAGAAATCTGAGGCATTTTGAAAATTTTAAAATCTTTAAGGCTAAAGTGGAAACTGAGACAGGATTGAAGATTAAATGTTTGAGGTGAGATCATGGTGGAGAATTCACATCCGATGAGTTTAATAACTTTTGTGAGAAGCATGGTATAAGAAGACAATTTTCTTCTCCCCGGACACCTTAATAGAATGGAGTTGTGGAAAGAAAGAACAAAACTATCTTGGATGCTGCTAGAACAATGATGATTGAAGCTAGTCTACCTCATATCTGCTGGAGAGAAGTAGTGAGCACAGTGGTTTATACATTCAACAGAGTACATTTCAAAGGAGAAACCAATAAGACACCTTATGAATTATGGTTTGGCAATACGCCTAGAGTTAAGTATTTCAGAATCTTTGGTAGCAAATGTTATATCAAGAGAGATGACATCATTGAAAAATTTGATCCTAGATGTGATAAAGGCATATTTCTTGGTTACTCTAATGAAAGAAGAGCATATAGATGTTATAACAAGAGATTGAAGAAAATTGTGGAGAGTGCTAATGTCAAGGTGGATGAGCTGAATAGAGGTCAAATCAAAGTTTATGAGAAGGAATCAGTGGTGGAAATGATTATATCTAAACTGGTAGCACCTTTACTGGAATAGAGTGTTGAACCAGTTACTCTGACAGTATCAGAAAATTCTACAGTAACCGAAGAATCAGGAAGAGGATTAGAGAGTCAGAAGACTCCTAGGTATGTGAGATTGGATCATTCAGAAGATCAGATCATTGGGGATAAGAACAATGGAGTAATGACAAGAAGAAGATGGACAACTAATGAGGTTTGTTTAGTGTCTCAAGTTGAACCAGTATCAGTAATTGAGGGATGTAAAGATGAATATTGTTGAAAGCTATGGAAGAAGAATTAGATTAGATTGAGAAGAATAATACATGGACTTTGGTTACCCAGCCTAAAAATAAGAATTTTATTGGAACTAAATGGGTTTTTAGGAATAAATTAAAGGAGGATGGTCAATTTGTAAGGAATAAGGCTAGATCGGTTTGTAAAGGATGTTCTCAGAAGGAAGGAATTGATTATGGAGAGACATTTGCACCTATAGCTAGGATTGAAGTTGTAAGATTATTTCCTACCTATGCTGCCCATAAGAACTACAAGGTTTATCAGATGGATGTTAAGTGTGCATTTTTGAATGGAGATATTGATGAGGAAGTTTATATTGAGAAACCTAATGGTTTTTCACTATCAAATGATACAAACATGGTTTGCAGGTTAAGGAAAGTTTTATATGGATTGAAACAACCACCTAGAGGTATGCAAGGTTGGATAAATATCTTTTGAAGCTTGGTTTTACTAAGGGTAATGCTGATAGTAATTTATATTATAAGATCACTAATGATGATATACTGATTATTGAAGTATTTATTGATGACATTATTTTTGGAGGTGAAGATAAGTTGTGTAAGGAATTTGCTATCAATATGAAGAATGAATTTGAGATGTCTATGATTGGGGAAATGAATTTTTTCTTAGGTTTGCAGATTACTGAGACTAACAAAGGCATTTTCATCTGTCAAACTAAGTATGCTAGAGAGATATTGAATAAATTTGGTATGGGACATTATAAACCAGTGTGTACTCCTATGGTTACAAGTGAGAAATTGACAAGAAAAGATGTTTTAGGAGTAGTAAATCCTACAAGATACAAATCTATGATTGGAGGTCTTCTTTATTTGACTCAGACTAGGCCTGACATAATGAATGTTGTTTGTATTTCATCTAGATTTTAGAGTGATCCTAGAGAAAATCACGAGAGTGCAGTGAAAAGGATTTTTAGATACTTGCAAGGTACATCAAAATATGGTTTGTGGTACCCTAAGGATGATGACTTTACTTTATGTGCATATATAGATGTTGATTGGGCTCGAGATGTTGATGACCAGAAAAGTACTTTCGGTGGAGCTTTCTTTCTTGGAAAGAAGTTGGTTTCATGAATCAACAAGAAACAATCATGTACTTCTTTATCTACTATTGAAGTTGAGTATGTTGTTGCTACTACTAACCGTACACAAGTTCTACGGATGAAGAAAATGTTGAAAGATATAAAGGTGGATTGTGATGGACCGATAGTTATTCAATGTGATAACTCTGTTGCTATTAACATATCAAATAATTTGGTATTTCATTCTAAGACAAAGCATATATCCATCAAGTATAACTTTTTGAAGGAGAAGGTGGAAGAAAATGAAATCAGATTGGTTTATGTGAACACTAAAGAGCAGATTGTAGATATTTTCACTAAACCTTTGCCTAAAGAATCATTTGAATACTTCAGAGACAGATTGGGAGTTTTTGCCCATCTGGCAGAGACTTGATTGTTGTAGTTTGGCATCAGTCCGATATGCATTATCAAAGATATTTTTCATTTTAGCACTTATGTGGGGATGCTACTGCTCAGGGGGAGTAGTCATCTTTGTGATTCAGTGGGTTATGTTTTTACTTTGAAATTTTTGTTAGATTTCTGGCATTGATGTCAAAGGGGGAGAGATATTGATGTGAAAAATAAAAACTTAAGGAGTTGTATACATTAGTTAGAGAGATATATGTGTAATTTAGAGCTTTATAGAGATATCATTCACAGGGGGAGTTTGGTCTTTGTTTTAGAACTTCATTTGTATATCTTTGAGTGGGAGATTGTTGGTTGTCTTCCATTGGGGGAGACTTGTTTGGTATTTCTTGGTACTTAGATGTTTTTCACATCTAGTATTTCCATTAATACCAAAGGGGGAGATTGTTGGCCATTTGGAGGAATTGATTATGTGTTGCATTGATGTTTTGTCACTGATGTCAACACTAGCTATTTGGATGCTTTACCGGCACCCTTTTGGTCCCTATATGTTGAGTGGTTATTGGTTGGTTTGGATCCAGCATGATCTGGTAGGCTTCAGTATGGTTTGGTTATGGAATTGGCTTATTCATGATACTCATGTTCATATTCAATAAGTTGGTTTTGGTCTAGTGATCGGATGCTATCTTGGTTTTCTTGGAAGATTGACTTGCGATGGTGTTCGTGCAGCTTCTGGTGGAGTTTCGGGATGTTGATGATGATCTTTCTCTAGACTTGGCAGATGGAGATAATTGCTTTAGCATGTGGACCTATACTGGGTCCCGATTGATCTAGGTTATGGATTGGTTTAATGAAACGTGTGGATTGGACCTCTCGATGTGTTTCTAGTATCTCTTATGTGTTGGATATTATTTTTTTGGTCTAAGGCCGATATGTTTTGTAATTATGTAATTGGTTTATTGTCTGGTAGCTGACTTGATTGTTTATGGTTGAGGGTTTGTATATATAGATGTAAGATCTCATTGTAGATCATATGTGGGAATGGGACATGGATATATGATGTGCGAATAATATAATATTATCCAGGCAGAGGATTTTGTCGACCATTGGAGATTGAATTGAGTTTATGTAAGAGAATATAGTCCTCTGGTATTGAGCTAAATTGGAACTATACTTAGGCATAGGAGATGCTATCTTTGTAGTTCATTCATTCTTCCAGATTGTAGTTTGGATTTCTATGTAGTCAGTGAGACTCCTTTTGTGATGAGCAGTGCGCTCTAGGCTGTTGGTCTTCTTGGAAGTACAACCCCATCAATTCTATTTCACATACTTACTACAAAAGTATTATCTGACTATTGGTAGGCTTCCCACCGTGGTTTTTCCCTTTATTGAGTTTTCCACATACAAATATTGGTGTCATGTGGATGGTATTTATTCTCTAATTATTATTTATGTTTAATTGGTTTAACTGCTATTCTTGTATTTGGTTTAAGCATTCTAGTATTAATGTTTTGGGTTCTAGTATTAAAGTTTTAATTGCTAAATGTTCTGGTAATTTGGGACAACTGAGTCACCCCCCCTCTTAGTTGTCTTTTGGTTATTTGAACTATCTAACAACTATCGTGCTTAATAATTGTTCCATTGGTAGCAAAGGATAATGTTCTTTTAGAGATGTTTGGTTCAGGTCTCAAAAATCTACACAAAGTCAGATATCTCCTTTCTTTTTTATGACTGGCACCAAATTAGATACCCATGTACTATGCTTGCTAGGATAGTCAATATTTGATTCTATCAACTTCTTCAATTCCTAAGCCATAAGGAACCAAATTTTTGGATTGACAGGGCTCTGCTTCTGCCGGACCAGCTTGGCCCCATTAGCGAGCTCAATGGTGTGCTGAATGAGGCTAGAATTGTACCCTTTCAAATCTTCATATGACCATGCTAGCATGCCCACATATTCATCACAATATCGATCCAGTCTCTCTTGGTCTTCTAAGGGAACTTCCTTTTCAACTTTGAGTATTCTCCCATTCCCTACTGACATTTTGGCATAGTAACCCTTATCGGCTGTAAGTTTTCTCTATCATTTTTGGCATCATCATGGTCAAAAATTTTTTCTAGGGTGATCAACCCATTTGGGAGCTTGTTGGATTTCAGTTAGATAATTTGATCCCCGTAAGCTTCCTTTACCTTAGGCTACAATTGATCAACAAACTCTCTTGAGTTTTGAATGAACAAAGCAATTTATCATTGCTTTCAAAAACTTTCTAGTGGGTGTCATTGTTAGGAATAGCTAGTCGAATGATCACACAGACCACCTGGGGATTGGCGAGCAGGTCCATGACAAGGTCGAATTGCGATCCAATATTAGCTATCTGATTAGTGGATGCATTTTTCTTTTGAGGAATCCTCTGGATGTTGAAAGCATGAAAGCTTTTGATCAGATCCCATGTCCTATGGTGGTAGGACCTCATACAGATGTTTTTGGAACTAGAGATTCCTCGGACTTGGTTTACGATCAGCTCAGAGTGGCCTAGAACTTTCAACTACTTTATACCCATCCTTTCTTCCAAGCTTAAACCTTAGATCAACCCTTCATATTAGACTTCATTTATTGAGAAAGCAAATTTAGGCAAAAGGACTTCAGAATCTATTCACCTGAAGGTGAACTAAGGCAAATCCTAGCCCCTAAACCTACTTTGCATCTTGCACCATCAAAGTGTATGGTCCAGAGTGTATAAGACAACTCTTATTTGGTCAATGGATCTTTAGTTAGTTTTGGTATGACTTGATCTTCATAAAAAATGTATTAAGTACCAAGACCTATGGAATGCTAGTTGGAGTATGGATCAGAATTTATGAATTCATTGAGAAAGACCTCCTAATTTGGTGGGATATCCTCAATCACCTCTTCATCTTCAATAAGTTCTACCATTTTCCTCTCTTCATTGGAGATGGAGGTATGAGTTGGCTCAAAGTTGAGCATAGTCTGATCCGCTACATGCTCGGTGTGAAGGGGTTTTGAAAGAATCTTGATTTTAGCACCACGCTGGGTTTGAAGGATAAGGTGGGACCAATCCAGGGATAGGTAACCTCCTATTTTAGCGGTGAAGTCTCGAGAAAGGAAGAGGCCAAAAATAGGTGGAATGTCGATAACTACTACTTCTTGAGGTACAATGACATTAGGACACACGAACAACGTCAACGAAAGGCTTTTGATAAGACCCATGGTCTGGACCTTATTCCCATCTAGTTGCATAACACTCCTATTTAAATGCTCATATTTGATATTCAAAACCTTAGCAATTTGCTTAGGCATGACAGTGGTGTTGGCACTAGAATCTATCATAGAATTGTGTAAAAGCTTATCTCCTACTATGAGGGTCAAATAGAAAGGATCTGGTTTAGGCTTACCTTCCACTTGGGATTTAGGAGGTATGGCCTCATTTGTCAACATGGTCGGTGAGCGCGATCTTTCTGCGGGGGGTTGAAATATTTCTTTGCTGACCCGTAGAGGATTAGCAACATTTCTGCTTGCAGTTCTCCCCACCTCCGACAGAGCTTCTTTCAATCGATTCTTTTGCTATGGGATACTAAGGAGATCCCATTAGGAGGCGTTGGTCGGGGATTTCTTTAGCTGCTCTACCATGTCCAACACTGATGACACTGATGTCTTTTCCTCTCTCAGCTTATGAGGGATAAATTCCTTTCCTAGGTAGGTGGTAGCGATTGTGGATTGTTCAAGAGATTTATCTATGGCAAATTTCCCCTGCAGCCCTACATTTTCTCCTATGAAGTGCCTTTTTTACCAGAGGTTGTAGTCTAATTTCTCTTGAGGAGCCCTAGAGCCTGTTGTGGCTATGTCATTTGTGAGCATGGCATCTTCGTCCTCCATCCAAGAGAATAATGTATGGTCTAGAGCTATCTTTGTTTCCTGCTCCATTGACATACCTTGCATCTGTGCAATGAGAGATGCATTGTCCATGCCAGGGGATGCGTAAACCAAATCATCTGAAGCCATGCCTAGGTTCCATTGATCTACAATTTTTTGTTGTAAATTGCCTCTGGGAAAATTTCTTGGGGCATGGGTGTTGTTACATGGAAAACACCAAGAATTGGTATCATCCACTATATTATTTTGCCCCATGGTCAACTCTTTACTAGTGTTAGGATAGATAGTCTACAAAGGACTGGGTACAGGAGCTATCTGGTCATTCGACTGACTTGGGGAAGTTCGGTTATTTGCATATTGGTTTTGCCAATATGAAGGTCTATTCCCTTGGAAATTTTGTTGGAAAGGGGGTCTAGCGGGTGGGAATTGGGACCTTTTCAAATTGATGATTTCATTTGAGAAAGATCGCAACAAATTTTTCATATTGCTAACCTCTATAGCTAGAGATGATTGCGGAGGCGGATTTTCTTGTTGGGGTTCGGGGTACACATACATAGATTGGGGAGAAAATGTGCTTGGCATGGCTGGTTCAGGGACCTGATTTGATAGCTCCAAAAATATCGGCATGAGTGGTCGTGGCACAAGCCTCCCAACATCGATTAGATTATTTTATTCTTGAACTACCAAATCAAATGCATCTAGGAAGGTATTTCCTTCGAGAGATTGAATCATCATGGATATATCAGAGTTGAAGGCTTTCAGACAAAAAACAAACGCCATATCCGTAGGTGGACAGGCAGACAACAGTATTCTTTGCTAGGTCCTTTGAAATATCAAATTGAATTATGTCACCACTTTTGGAGGGGCTTTCTTTATGGTAATCAATTGATGCATGAGGGATGACCTATCGGCCTTATTAGAAAATCTCTAAAAGAAGCACTCACCCAGCTGATCACAATCGACTATAGAATTCAGACCAAGGGACCTATACCAATCTAGAGCTTTCCCTTTGAATGAAGCCATGAGCAATCTCAAAGCTATATTTTTCTAAGTGATGTTATGGAAGGTGCAAACATTGGCCACATCTTGTAGGTGCTCCCCAAGGGTCTTGGGACATTCTCCGATGAATTTAGGGATAACTTTTAGCGCGACAGAGGGAATCAACCCCCATACTGTAGGTGGAATGAGAGGAATGAGAGGGCTTTCATTGTTCCACATCACGAAGTTTTTAGGGAGAATCTAAGTCATTATTATGGGAACAACCATAGGGTAGATATGTGGGTTTTGGGAAGAAGCGGTTGTAGGCGAATGGATGCTTACTAGGGGTGGAAGGAGAAAACTGGGATTCAAAGTTATTTGGCTCATGGTAACGGGTTTGTGGCTCATAAAATAGCTTAGGTTTGTTCAAAATTTTAGTCCCACCGGGCGTGCCAGAAAAAAAATTGTTGACTCTTAATTTTACCTTAAATGCTAATAGCCTTATGGGAAATTCAGTGATGGGAAACCTTTTATGCAAAACTCACTAAATGACCTTCGGGTTTAAGAAGTCAAGTCTTCTTATAATTTGGGGAGAAAAAGGGAAGAAGAAAACTTAAAACAAATGATCTACACTACTTAGGCGATACACCAAAATATTTTGGAAAATCATTAACAACATATAAAACCCAGAGACATGCAACTTTAAAGCTCATTCAATAATCTACATGCTCAGAATCATTCGAGAGAGTAACTCAACAAAACTCATTCAATATAAAATGGCATTAACCATTCATCCAATAGATAACAAGTCTCAAAAAATAATTTAATCTGTGGAGTCTCACAACAAATATCATAAAAGTTATTGAACTTGAAAACAACACAGAAGTCAATATATTAAGCTTCAAAAAGAACAATCACAAAGGCCATAGGCACAATCTAACATGTCTATCATTCACCAAATTAGATCAACATAAAGGCTTCTTTAATGAGCCAAAGTCTAAAATCTCTCTAAAAGTCTGAAACCTTCAAAGCAAGGAAAAGAAAGCAAAAATAGAGCCCTCGACTCCTAACTAATAGCTCGCAGCATCAACAACACCCTAACAACTGCTTCTGACAAGAAAATATGGCATGGCACACCACGAGATACTACCCAGCAAAAAAACCCTCAAATTTGTTATCTCAACTGTGTCATGGCAATCCCTGCACCTTCCCAACAAGAAAATCGCGATGCAAACCACATCCTGGTTCAGGAACTACCATGGAAGACATGGGGCGGCTCGAGGGATATTTGAAGTCAAACGCAGAAAGAGAGATAGACTGTGCAATACGAGGACACCAAGTATCTTCAACTTTACATGATGGATGGTGGGGCCAAGAAGCTTACACTGATATAAAAACCTAAGCCATGCAGAAGCTCCATGTTCTCTGAATCTTGAGAAAGAAAAGCAAGCGACTCGAGACAACACTGAGGCACCACTTGGCGTGTACATTGATGAACAGGAAAATGGCCGAAAATCAAAAGATATAGCTGCCACTTGATCAAAATGCCACCTACGAGAAATCCTGAAATAATATTAACATTTCTCAACTCATTAATTGCAGTAACCTTCATCTTATAAGCTGGTGGCAAAGCTCTCAGTACTTTAGAAACTATTTCATCCTCGCTCAGAGATCCACCACAACATTGAATTTTGATAACAATATCATTAACTCTCTCCATAAAAGCAGTAATCCTTTCTTCTTCCATCTTTAGGTTCTCATACCTCAGTCAGTAACCATCAAGTTTAGCAATTTTAATAGTAGGGTTACCTTCATTCAATCTCCAATTTGTCCCATATAGCCTTTGTAGTTGATTTATTAGTTAGTCTCATTATTTGTTGATCAGAAAGTGCACACAAAAGGGCTTCTCTATCTCTACAATTATTTGTTAATTTCCATATGCCAAATTAAAAGGGGTAACACCTTTCTCAGTGATCTCCCAAATTTCCTTTCCAATACATCTTAGATGAGTCTCCATCTGAATCTTCCATACCCTATAATTTGTTCCATCAAGCCTAGGAATTTCTCTCCAGAAAATAGTTGTAGATGTATTTGATGAACTTGAACTATTAGATGCCATAGGATCTTCCTCAAGTGATTAAGATTCTGGAAAGAGAACCAAGCTCTGATACCAATTATTAGACAACTCAAATAACCAGAGGATAACTGAGAGGGGGGGATGAATCAATTGTCAACAGAATATAGACCTTTAAACATTCAAATCCTTATTACCAAAACACATAAACCCAATACCGAAATGCATAAACCAAATACCGGAATAACTGATATAACAATTAAACATAAACATGAGTCACATAACAGTTACCATCCATCTAGAAAACATGACACCAAGATTTGTATATGGAAAATCTAGTAAAGAGAAAAACCATGGTGGTAAGCCTATCCACAGTCAGATAATACTTCTACAGTAAGTATGTGATTACAAAATGAGGGGCCTGTACATGTAGGAGGGCCAAAATTTCTCATCACAAAATAAGCTTCACTAACTACAAAATAAATCTAGAATACAATCCAGAAAGAAGAGTGAACTGCAAAGATAACATCTCATATGCTTGAGTACAGTTCCGGTTAAGCTCAGTACCAGAGGTTTGAAACTTCTCTTACCAACCTAATTCGATCACCTATTATCGACCAAAACTCTTGCATATGATTACAACATTATTCACACACAGATAATTACATAACCATCCCATAACCATTATCCCCTGATCTACAAGGAGATCTTACATCGTATTTATACCAACCCAGGACCTAAACAATTAGGTCGGACACCTAAAAGATAATATAATAAATTCATAACATAAACCCACAATCCAATGATCAACCAGGTCGGCCTAAGATCAAAACAACATAATCTAATCAATGAATCCATTCGGTAATGCATCGGTATCACCCATCAACACGTTACATAAGTTGGTTCATAACCTAGTAGAATAAGACAACATTAGGTCCGAACCCAAACACAACACCACCGATCAACATGGACACAAACAAGATAACCAACAACATCCTGAAAGCCATCTAGAAGTCACACTAACACCACTTATCATGTGCATCAAAATATCTTGAACAAAGCTCTACCAGTAAAACCCTTACCGATGACCAAAAGGCTTACTAGAACAAATGATAGTATCTGAGTCATCAAATCCCAAACTAGTCGATCGTGATACACATTTGAATAGCATGAATGGTATATCCAAATCAATTTCCACAAACCAAAGCATACTAGAGCATACCAGATCAATATCATAATCCAACCGCTCTACCAGAACCAACTGGAAATAGGTAAACAACCAAAACAACCAGTATTGCCATGAATGAAAAAACATCAATGCAACACATAATCAATTCCTCCAAATTGCCAATAGTTGATCCTATTTGAGGCCCTGCATTTCATGGTTGAGAGGTGGAAGAATTTGGTATTCCTGTCACAAGCAACTCTTAAACTCTGCTTCCATAACTCCTCTTCCATTGAAATAATATCATGTAATTTTGACAGAATCTCATTTTCTCTTGCTAAGTAGTCATCCTTATAGCCTTCCGCCTAAATTTCCTTCAAATCCAACTGGATAGCAGCCATGTTAACAAAAATATGCCCAAAGGACTCCTAATTCCACTTTCTAACATTCTTCTTAACCTCCCCAAGCTTCTTCACCACTCTAAACATGGAAAAACTATTGATACTAATATTCCATCATTGCATGATATTACCATAAAGAGAGGGATGCAAAAGGCACATTTTTTCAAACCTAAAGGGAAAGTTCATTTTCCTAGACACGAAATCAACAACAAAACTTATAGGGTAATGATTAGAGCCAATTCTTGATAGAGCAAAGAGGGAACACTGATGGTATGATGAAAGAATAAGTATTCGGTAGATTACTAAGAGGGGGGGTGAATCAGTAACTAGAAAAACTGATACAAACTTCCCAAACTCAAACTCAAACATGCAAAGTAATATTATCAATGAAATACCACTTTTAAGATCAATACTCATAAGAATACTGGTTGACTATTACAACAACTTAATAGTAGACAACATCTAACTTGTAAACATCCAAATGCTTCATCATATGCCAATGCTTCACTTCTCAATGCATCCGATTATCATGCCTTATAAGAAATAGTTAATCAAATCAATCATAAGATCATGACCACAAAAAAATTCACCACATGAAACAAGTATTTATACGTGGAAAACCCAAATAGGTAAAAACCACGGTGAGATGAGACTCACAAGACAATATCTAAACTCTTCTGAAGTTCGCCCTGTTAGGAGCCAAGCCTATTAAGGCTTTTACAAAAATTCCTATTAAGAATTGATCCTGTTAGGAATCACCTAGTTAAGGGATTGACTACAAATGCCTTGTTAGAAGCAAATACCCTATAAGGAGTAACCTTATTAGAGGAATTGAAAATCGAATCTAATGGACCACCTTGTTAAAGGATTTAATAAGTAACCAAGCTTGCTAGAGTTACCCGATTAGGGGATTTCAATTCTGTTGTAATTGGTAGAAAACAATAGGATTTTCTTGATCTATCTGAATAGCACTACATTTGCTTGATCAGATCCATTTAAGCTTCTATCTACCTTTACTCAAACTACAGATTCATTCTTTGGTTCGGCAATCACACACTCAATTGATTTCTGCCAACTCTTGCCAGCACAAAAACAAAACAACTTCATTGACCTTAAATACAAATTAATTAGGTCAGTAACACAACAAAAATCTAATCCTCTCATTGATATTACAAACAAGTCGGTACAAGCATGATCATTGGATTTCATAGCAATCTCAACATATCAATCAAGAAAACCTCAATCACTCCTTGATTACCACTTCATCGAGCTCAATAACTCATCATGTGTTTTGCATTAGATGCAAATACATTTTTTTCATTCCCTAGACAAACAAACATGCCAAAATATTTTGAACTTGTCTTCATACAATGAACTTATGTGTCACCATCATTACTGCTCAACCAACATAACCAATTCAAAAACCTTAATCAGTTAGGGTTTAACAAAAACAACTGGCAGGGTTTACTGATTACATAACATAGCAAGGATTTAACCTTTGATTCCGATTATCGGTTCAACTCACAAACTTACATACTAGTTTACAATAACCTTTACAAAGCTCTTCCTGTCAGTTATAAGACAATATCAACAATAACAACAATATCTACAACATTATTAATATCATTACCAGTTCAATTGACATCAATGACAACACAACATATCATTAATGCAATATTCATGCAAATGACAACAAACACAAGTAATTACAAACCTAATCATTAGAAATCAGAGCCCGATCAAGTCTAACCTGAATAAGGTCATTACCAACTCTTCTATTAGTCCAAGTGAAGGAAGCTCCTTTAAGATCCATATCAATCAAACCATGATTATTTATAAACTTCATTAAATCCAACTTACTATCCAATTGCACTTGGGATCCTCCAAATTTCTCAAAATCATTGATCGGAGTATTGAAATCACCTATGACCATCCAAGAATCATTCAAAAATTTGACTTTGAAGTCAGTTAGGGACTTCCAAAATTTTATTGTCGCAGACCTACTATTTGGAGTATAAATGTTAGAGATGATCTAGCTGAAATTATCTCTAACATGATAAAATTTTGCATGGCCACATGATTAGAATCTTCCCAAACCTTCAAATCAATTATAAAATTTAGATTCTAGAAAGAAGAAATTCATCTAGAAGAACTTTGAGAAATATTACCATGAACCCCACAATTGGTGAAGAACTTCAATTTATCGACTCTTTCCTTAGGAATTTTAGATTCTTGGACTAAAATAATATTCGGCTTGTGATCTCTGACAAAGTTACACAAAATTTCTTGTTTATGAGAGCTATTTAGCCCCCACATATTCCAATACATTATCTTCATTGCTTAGAAGGGGTTAAATTCTTATAAATCTCAGGGATAGTTGATTGTATCTAATGAGCGATATCTTGGCTACTATCTTGCTCCATGTGCCATCTTGAGGATTTCCTCCCAACACTTCCTCTCACCCCCACATAAACCCTAACTCTATTCCTAGTAGACATGCTAGGCACATGATTTTTCTTAATACTCCTCCTCTTTCTGGTGACTGTAGTGTACCCACTCTCATCCTAAAAATATTTTTCTTCAATACTCAAGGTTTCCTTACCCGAATAATATTTTTTCTCTATTGAATTTTCATTTGTACCCTTTTCTAGAGTTAAGCTCTAGCCTTTCATCTATGAACTAGGTTGGTATCCATTTCCCATGTAATCCATCTCAATATTTGGGAATGTATATTAAACACAGCTAATCCAACTAGTTGAGATATTCTTAGAATGGCTATTGACAACTTTCTCCTGATTTGTAATGGGAGATTTAGATATTTCCTCAATATAGATCTCATCTTTATTTTCCTTTTTACCATCAACAACAACGCTATTTACTTCCATCTGATCTAGCGCTCTAGTATTCTCTTCACCTTTCTTTTCCAGCCTCACCTCCTGTTTTGTTTCTTCTTGCTCAACTTCTCTATCTGACTTCTTTGGGATACCATCACCCTCAATGGTTGCACAATGATATTCCCTCAAGGAATTTTTGGAATGAATCTCATTAGATTTATCTCCTTCTTGATGATCTCTTTTAGCCTTCTATACTTTCTTTTCCATTCCATTAGATTTCTTAACAATGATTTGGTAGTTTTTTGCCCAATGGCCTAACTTTTTGCATTTAAAACAAACAAAAGGAAGGGTTTCAAATTCAATAACTTGAACCCATTTCCCTAACTTTGAGATAATATCAATCAAAGAAGGGAGATCAATCAATTGAATAATACTTACATAGATCCTAGCAAAGACCAACTTCTTCCTAGCGACAGTCACTTAATCTATCGATAATAGCTCCCCAAAAGAACTAGCAATACCTCTGAAAACATCTTCATTCTAGAACTCCATTGGGATCCCAAGTAGCCTCACCCAAACAAGAACTTCTTCGAAGAAGTTACTAGAATCAGTACCATTTGGTGTCCATTTCTTCAGAGCCAACGATGACTTGCCAATGACCCAAGGCCCTCCATAGCGAACATCAACACTATCCTCTTCACACAAAAAGGAAAATAAAAAAAACCTTTAGGAAATGCAACAACCTACACTTGCCCTTTCAAAGGTCATTTCCTCTTCACAAATTCTTTGAACATTTCAATACTAGGCCTAGGACCCATAAAATTTCCAACCAGAGACAAAGCCATCAGAGAAATATTGTGATCAACAATCAGGTTTGGAATAGTTATTGAAACACTTCTTGGACTACTCTCTAAGGAAATCGTAGTAGGGGGAAAGGATGATTTACCATTGGGTTTGATGCCAAAGAGTGAAACCCAAGGTAAATGACCCCTCACATTTTTCCTACCCAAAGTCAAATTTAATTTTTTCACATTTCTTCCTAAGTCCACAACACCGCCACTGGGCCCCAAAAAAACCGTCTTGAACATTATTGCCAAATCTTACAACATCACATGAATCCCCCTAAAAAGGGGGGATCCCATTATCAAAAGTCAGCTCCTTACCTATTTCCACCTGAAGGTCACGAGGCCCTGTGGAAAGGCACTTGATTGTAGTTCCCGTGATAGATCCAGTAAAGAGTGGAAAATCAATAGTATGTCCTAGATCATTCCTGCCATCTCCATCACCATCTGCCCCTCCATCCTTCTGCAAAATGATGCCATCTCCACTACCTGCTCCCTCCATCCCTATAATTTTATAAGTTATTTCTTTGTCTGTTAATAATTGTGTATGTTGATGATATCATTTTTGGAGGAGATTATGGTATTTGTAAGAGATTTGAAGAAGAAATGCAAAAAGAATTTGACATGTCAATGATTGGCGAGTTATCATTTTTCCTTGGTCTTCAAGTGACACAGTCAAAAGATGGTATTTTCATTTCTCAAACCAAGTATATCAAGGAGATGAAGAATTTGGAACTTATATGGATATTGGTTGCAAGTTAAGTAAGGTTGATGGATCTCCAGATGTTGATCAAAAATAGTATAGGTCTATTATTTGAGGGTTGTTATATTTGACTACTTCAAGTCTATATATTATGCATGTTGTCTATTTATTTTCCATATATCAAGCTAATCCAAAGCAATCACATGATCAAGCAGTGAAAAGGATATTCAAATATTTGAAAGGGACTCCAAACTTTCGTTTATGGTATAAGAAGAATGGTGATTTCACTTCAAAAGCATACAAAGATGTTGATTGGGTCAGATGTTTTGATGACAAAATAAGTAAAAGTGGTGATGCATTTTTCTTAGGAGACAAATTGGTCTCGTGGTTGAGAAGAAAGTAGGATTCAATTTAGTTATCTACAACAAAAGAAATATATCATAGCACTTTCTGCACTCAAGTTATGAACTCTTAGAGATATCAAGGTGATGTATGATGAGACAATTCCTATTATGTGTGACAATATAATTGCAATTAATATTTCAAAGAATATAGTAATTCATTCAAGGACTAAACAAATTTATATCTAGTAGAATTTCTTAAGAGAGAAGGTTATTGAGAAGGAAGTCAAATTGGAATATGTGCCTACAAAGGATCAGATTCAAGACATCTTTATCAAGGCACTAGTGAAGGATAATTTTGGGTATCTCTAACAAATATAAAGGGTTGTTTTCGCTTCTTTAAACTAGATGCATAGAAGTGGTTCATCTTTTTAGGGGGGTTTCAAAGTTTATCTTTTGTCTCTTGGATTAATGTGGTGGCTGCTCTCAAGGAGAGCAGTGAAGGTTGTGGTTTCTTGGTTGCAAGAAAATGGTCACAAAAGAGAGATATCCTTGTCAGAGGGAGTGTTGTAATTATCAGCGTTATATTGGAAAGGGAGAGAGAAATTTATTGTTGGGAGAGAGTTATTGTTATAGAAGTCAACATGGAGAGTTATTGTTTGTAGTATTGTTCCCTTTGTCCTTGATGTCAAAGAAGAGAGAGATATAGTTGGAAATATTTTATTGCTAGTTGGTGGTGCAAGTGTTTCTATCAATGACAAAGGGGGAGATTGTTGTAAACTTGAGGTGTGTTGTTATTGATTTGAGATTTTTCTAGTGTTGTCTTTGATGAAATAGTCTTTGTTGCTTTTGGTTATGTATTGAGGTAACATAAGTGAAGAGGAATTTGGAGTTATTCAGTTGTGTGGATGAAGTATATGGTCCAAAAATGAGTGTTTAGATATTGTTATGTTGTCTGGTGGTGATGTTAAATGAGTATGGGGTGTTTCTGGAAGGCCACAATAGTGAAAGTTACAATATGTAGGAAAGAGTATTTAATGTTCTTATAGAAGAATGCTTTGCATTCCTATGGTTCTTAATGATAATGGCTTGCAGTTTTGGATATAATGTTTGTATTATGTGGATGTTGTATTCTCATGTTTTTCAGCTCTTCAATTCCTCGGATGATGAAGTTGATGGTGGTTGGTTGCTGACAGTGATGTTATATTCTAGGACTAGGCCAAAGAATGATTTGCATTTATCCACTGTGTTGATTCAAGTATTGCATCTTGTAAAACATATTCATATCATTTGTCTAGTTTTTCGCTTCAGATTTCTAGTGTTGGTTTGATTGGGAAGTGAAGTTATGTTTATTTGTGATTCAACATGTTCAAGTGTGTTGGTCTATGGTCGACTCAGTTAGTTTACCTTATTTGGATCATACTCTTTTGGTCTGAATATCTATTGGAGGTTGAGTTAGAAGGTTGATATGGGTCTTACTGTAGCATGTATATCTACATTGAGTAATTTTTCTTGAAAGATTGTTTTTGTGTTGACTTCTTAATGAGATTTATTGATTTTTTACATATTATGTTGGATGTCAAAATTGTAGGATGTGCTAGTGTGTGTGGTTCATTGGAATCGACTTAGGAAGATGTATTTAGGTCCCCTTCATCTCCTAAAGTGGACCACATGGTGTATAGTTTCTTTTTTTGCCCGACTTTATGAAATTCATGTGTACTATGTTTGTGGTCGACCTATTTGAGGGTTGCAATGAATAACCTTTTGGTGTGTGGATTTTTGTGAATGATATACAAGAATATGTGAATAATTCAAAGTGTGAATTCCAATTTGTGATTAGCTTTGATGATCAAATCTTCAATGTGACAGTGTTTTGAGACAGTGAATGAAGTGAGATATGTTTGCCATGATATTGTTTGCTTAACATAATGGTTCAAGGATAGTTTCATGATCAGGAGATCTTTTTCATTTCAATTCGTCATTTCCATGTACCTTTTAAAATGCAGTGAGTCCTTTTGGTAGCTTGTGCAGTCTTTGTATCTTGCCCTAAGATTGTGCATCTCAATAATGAAAGTCCCTTATATATTTCCCTAAGGTTTTGTGCCTTAGTTTTGCAGGTCCAATCAAGTGCAGTGATCTTCCTTGGCCTTGAGCCTAAGAAAATATATTCAGTTATTCATATTGTAAGTGTGATTCTCACCATGGTTTTTCCCTTCTTGGGTTTTCCACATACATCTGGTGTTCTTGTGTGAATTGTGCTTTATGGTTTCATGTTTCATAATTTCATAGATAAGTTAATTTTGTTTTGAAGTATAAAGGATTATAAATAAGTTGTTTAAGATAAGGACTAATTCAAGCCCCCTCTCAGTCATGTGGTGTGTTCAATACATCATGCCTATCCATGGCTACATAGATCTTGATGGATGACTTGGGGTTTTGATATGCCCTCTTAGAAAAAATTATTGAAGTGATTACCTCCACACAACCAACATCCTTTGTTGTATTCTAACTCTTTCCTTCCTTGATCCTTGTAGGATTTTGTGGGGGCCATAGGCTTCGAAGGCTTTGGCCATATTTCTTCTCCACTGTTGGTGGGAGTTGTCTTGGAATTTTTATTTTCTCCTTGGCTCCTTTTGAATTTTCTTTAGCTTTGTTCCACTCCTATACCTTTCTTATATTCTTTCTTATTAGAGTGAGAGAAGGTGGATGACTTTTGTTTTCTTTCTTTCTTACTCTTTCTCTTTTCTTCTACGATGGTGGCTATCTCTACTACTTGGCTTAGATTCTTAGGTTGAGAAAGCTTAGTGGAATACATAAAAAAAAGAGCTAAGGATTAACTTATTCACCCTATCTTCTTCCTCCTTTAAGTAATACACATGCAACAACAAGCTCATAAATTTAGCCTTATACTCACTCACTGTCATGTTTCCTTGATGCAATGAGTGAAATTCAATCATTTTTTTATCATTATGATGAGAAAAAAAGTATTCCTTGTGAAACTACCTCTTACATCTCTCCCATGTTAAATATTTTAGATCATATCCATTTATGGTCAAGTGATGGTTCCATAATAGGGAAGCTGATATATTGCTAGTTGAGCCTTACTGTTGCTATTAGTGTCAATCAACTTGAAGTACTTGTTCATAGCAATTAGCCAAGCCTCTGTTGAATGTCCACCACCTGTCCATTCGTATTTTTATGGCTTCATTTTCTTCAATTCTCAAATTATGGTATCCTTCCTCTCACACCCATATCGTTCTTAGGTAATAGACTATGCAAATTATGTCCATGATCAAAATTTAAGGGTTCTTCATCCATTATTCGTTATTCAATGCCAAAACTAGTGTATAGTTTAGCTTTTTTTCTCTTAACTTTGATAATTCATCTACGTCACACTCTTATGAGACTATTTTGGCTTAGAGAACATTCAATTCAACCTAGATTTCCTCTGGCAATATTTTTTTCACTACTTCTACTTCTACACTCCTACGTCACATTTCAACTAGCGTGTAAGATATCAAATATGTTAAGACTTGCTCCCTTTTTGGTTGTCCTCCTCATTATTTTTATGTTCAAATTTTTTGTCTAACACAACAAGGAAGTGTTTTAGCCCTTATATGGCTAATCTTGATACCATTTATGTTCATTAATGAAAGATTCACTTCAAAAAATCGTAAGTGAAATGAAATGATTCCGATAAGCATGTTAATAAACATTCACTTGTTAAGAGCATTTTATTTCTTATATGAAAATAGATGATAGGAGTATATATATATATATATATATATATATATATATATATATATATATATATATATATACATACATACACACACACACACACACATATATGTATGTATGCATATATATCTCTCTGTGTGTGTATACATGTATATATGTGTGTGCATGTATATGTATGTGTTATTTGTGAGGAACCAGTTATTACTGAGAGGGGGGGATGAATTAGTAATAATAGTAAACTTTAAAACTTTAACAACCACCACAAATTTCTTTAAAAACAACTCATAAATAGTACAGATAATAACTGAAATCATACTGTTGATTAAATTCATCAAACTGCTCTTTTAAGTGTTCATCAGCATGCATGCAATAGAAAGATATCAACTTAACACATAAGAAAAATCAACATGTGAACACTAGGATTTTCACGTGGAAACCCTAATGGGAAAAACCAAGGTGGGAATTGGTACCCACAAGATTTTTGCACTCTTTCAGAATGTGCCCTATTAGGAGTGTAGCTCGATTAGGAGAAGACCCTATTAGGAGTCCCCTGGTTAAGGGATTTACCTCAGCCCTATTAGGAGCTTTACTTTGTTAGGAGTAACCTTGTGAAAATATTTAGAACTCAAGCTAATTAGTTACCTGGTGAAGGGATTTATACAATCAGGCCTGTCACGACCCACCCGATTAAGGGATTTGAGTCTGCTACAACTATTAGGAAACAACACATGTATGATTCAAAAATAACATTTTTCTTTCTTGTACAGATCCTTTCCTACTCCAATATGCTTCTCTCTTGCATACACACACACTAGTTTAGCCACACACTTTTCCTTTGATCACTGACATAGTAAATCATCACAGGCTTACCCTAAATAGACTTTACAACTTAGTTGGTTACAAAACCCTAACCTCATACTAATATTTACATCATAGATCATCACAAATATTTAAAAATTATTACAAATCATCATATGGATCATTACAACAAATTACAAATCAATTACAATTGTTGAATGATCACCGCACATCGATCTGATACACTTTCAAACCCTTAGCTCATTCCCAAGAAATTTTATCTTCAATCACGCCAAAACAACATTTAAACACTTCACACAGATTCAACCATGCCATCACTATCTTATAAACATAATGTAATACACCACCAAACTTAGAATCATTACCGGTTATAAGATTTTAATACCGGTTCTTAAACCCTACTAAAACCTTATAGAAAATACATCAGTCAATCACAAACATGACTTTCGGTAGCCAAAACATGATGTGGTTCCCATCATAACCTCATTAAAATGTTACAAACACATATTCCAAACTGCAACATCAAATTCCTCATCAGTCTCAAGATCCAATTACTTAAGCATAAAACAGTTTCACATTTACCGGTTAAAGTCCTATTTGCCAGTTAACTGTCAAATCCATTCATAGCTTTCCGATCAATCATATACAACTAAGATAACATGATAGAACAATGTAACCATAGTTGCCATCAATGACAACACAAACTGATCATTAAGTCATCAAACAACATCTCCACTATATCATCACCAACAGTCCTTATCCCAGTTCATCAATATCATCAACATTTATGCCAATATGCCAACATTCTCCCCCTTTGGCATTCATGGAAACATTGAACAACCTCATCATGTTGAATAAAACTGATATGTTCTATACTTTCTCTTCTTCTCAACATCTCCTTTGTATTTCTTCTATCGGTTATCTAGTTCTTCTTCTTCTCAACTAGTTCTTCTCCCCCTTTGACAACAATGCCAAAGGTGCAAATACCTCTATTCTCTTCATCTCTACTACTTCCATCTCTATTTATCTCATCATAGCTTCTCCCCTTGATAATTATCCCACTTCACATCAATCCAAACAAAAATATATTCAATGACTTCACCGGATTGATGCATCACAAGCATCTTAGTCGATCTTGTGTAGGGGTACAACCCCTAATCTACCTCTGAGATATTCAAATGTTGTCTTAGGAAAATGTTTAGTGAATATATCTACTAACTACTCTTTGCTAGACACATACTCCATCTTTTACTTTCTTCTCTTGTACTCTTTCCCTCCGAAAGTGATACTTCAACTTGTAGCGTTATAAAATTGTGACCCCAGCAATTTTAACCACATTTTGGGTCCTCACCTTGGAGACGACATCTCATTCCCTAACCAAGACCCTCTTTCTGCATTTTCAACCCTTCACTCTTTCTCCTTCATGACCTGTGTCTGCTCTAGACCCTATCCCCGCCTCTTAGGGTGGCCCTATGTTAGGTCTTCTCGTTCTCCTATGCACAATTTGCCTTCGGGGTTTGCAATTCCTCTTTGTTGGCCTTCAATGGTTGAAAGTTAATCCTTGAGACATGCATAAAAAGGAATTCAATACCCTCATTCATGGACAGATGGACAACAAAAAGACAGATAAAGAGCATAAGGAGAAGATACAAGATTTCAAGGTCATCATCAAGCATTCAAGTCTTCTTCATTCATCCATTGGAGAAACATTACAACATTCATTTGCAAGCATGTGTGTGTTAGGTTTTTGTCATGTTGCATGCCATTTCATGCAATATTTGTGGTTACATTCAAGAAGCAAAGCAATCATCATCAACAAGTTGCAGATCTACAAGGTATACATTTCCATTATTTACATTCAAGCATTTGTAATTACTTTCTCTCAAGGTTGATTCCTCAACTGCGGTTGGACTTAGGAAAACCCCTATCCACAACCATTCACCCCCTCTTTTCTATGTGTAGGTTGCAGGTGTGCAACTATAGTTGCAAGTGTGGGATTCATTTGCAGAGATGAAAGAACACTTTTTTCGTTTCGTGGATTTTGTGGCAAACCATGTACATTCCCGCCATGGTCCTGACAAATTTTCTCCAAATTTCTAGGGGAGATCTGCATCAATATAATTATCTCATATCTGAAGTTACAATGCGATCCCGTACCGGTAGCACCTCATTTCACTCATTTCCTCTCTCTTTTCCGCATAGTCAACAAGTCAGCTTTATCATTTACAAAAGAGGGTAAATCATACTTCAAACACTTGCAATCTAGTTAGAATTCACATCCTTGTTTCCCTTGGATTTGGATCTAGCAGATTTAACCCCTCTTTAGAATGTAAAGTTCCTTTTCAAGTCAAAATCATCCTAGTGGCTTCCTTTCTCTCTCCTAGGTGGGGAGTCACTAGGATCTAATTTTCCACTTTACATTTTGGTGAACCTGACGTCTTACACATTAACTTTGATTTATCATTTTTCAGATCTGATTAATTGCAATTTTAATTTCAAATTTTCATTTTCAAGTTTGATCTATTTGCAAATTTTAGAGGTTAATTGCTTAATAACCCTAATTTTTCATTTTGAGAAAATTAAGCTTGTGAGGTGTAAAATTTTAATTGCTTATTTCAGGTCTGATTTCTATTTCAAAATTGCAATTCAAATCTGTTTCTTTATTCTTAAAATTCAATAGTTAAATCATAAAACCCTAATTTTTAAGATTCTTTTATTTTCGACCTTTGACTATAGGTTTGACCGATCTAGACATCTCCAAATCAGCTGTTTTTTGGATTCTGCATTAAAATCATAATCTCTATCTTCCCTAAAAATTTTGAAAAAAGTTGGTCGGACCGTGTGCGTTCTCGACATTGTCCTCTACTTTTTTCTTGAAATTTCGGGAGACGGAAGTGACTGTATTTTTCTACTCAGATCCTGAAAAATCAGTGTACTTTATCAATTTTAACACTCTCTAAGGTCAAACACAAATTCATATCTTAAAATTAATTTTCATAAAAAGGTCTTAATTTTAGATTTTCTTTTCCAACAAATTCAGATTTCACTTAAGAGACATTTAATGACAATTAATAAATTGGATTTACTTTCTCTTTTACATGTGATTGCATTAATTTTTGCATATATTTATCATTTGACGGATAAGAGTTTCTTCTATTTCCTATTGCTTCTTTTTCTTCATAGCACTTGGTCATATTGTGTTGTTAGGATTTCTAAATTATTAGATCTCAAAGCTTTCATATATCATTTATGTTGCATTATGGTGATGTTGTTAACAACATGCATTTACTCTGTTAATCACCTTAAAGCTTTTGTAGATCCTAAACCTAGAGATCCTAATATTTGTACCTCTCCTAGGGTATCTTATGTAAAAGAAATAAGATCTAATGCTTTACCCATGATCTTTCTACAACAGAGCAAGCATTGGAAGGCAATATGGATCCATATTCTTCTTCTACATATACCCTTGACCAAGGGGGGAAATATGAAAACATCAACATTCTTACATCTTTAGATCCTCCTTATTCTCCTAGGACCTATCTTCAACATCAAAGTCTATGTAGAGAGGATGATGTCATGCATTTTATTCATGACCTTTCTCCTCGCATAGAAATCACTAAAAATGAGCTTTTAGATGATGAATATGCGCTTCCCCAATCTTCCAAAAAGGATAAGCTTGATAAAGGCAAAGAGATTCTCATTCCACATGATACTCCTCCTTCATCTTCAAATTCTTTTCTACCTCCTTACACATCATATTTCAAATAAATTCATGATCTTGTTCCTTCATCTAGTCAATTACAACATTCTTATAGTCGTGGCTTTCATATAGTTACGAAACAAGGTTTTAAAGGAAAAGGAATTGGGAAATTTGAGCATTGAATTTGTGTCCCTATAAACCCCCCTACACAAACTACTATTGACATGTGTTTTGACACACCCACCAACAGTCAGGTAGTTTATGTAAACACTCACCACCACTCCTGAAAAGTAACGAGTTTGGGAGAAATCACTACCCCAAGGTCTCTATAGTCAGGTCTCAACGGTGATGGATAGCCCAATGGTTGATGTGGTTATACCTGTAAAGGGGCCTGTTGGTTAGAACTAAATCTCACTGGTTACGAATAATTGCACTTCCTTTTTTTTTGTATTTTATGATTTAAGATTCTCTGGGGAAATAAAATGTGAAGCATAAAGGGAAACAAGAAAATAACAATAAAGATCAATACAATGACAACTTAATGAACTATTCAATTAGTTCCCTGCAATCCAAGCAATTATCAAATATTATCCAGGTTAGCATTCAATAACGGACCTCCAGAAAACCTGCAAAATCATCAATTTCACAAATTTGTGGAAATAAAATCATCAACAATATGGCCTATCATAGTAATTCTCATACACCACTGACGTGCACAATATGATTCATAAAATGATAGATAAAAAGATTAAACCATGTTGCTAACTCAAAACAATAGACATTACTAGATTACACAGAATGATTTGGTAGAATATAAACATAGATCAGGCAATCTACAAGATGCTTTTCATATTAATCTCCATGAATGTATAACAAAAATAACTCAAACTTCTTAATAATCTCCAAAATACTCTAAAATCTCTAAATAGGCTACAAATCATCAATTTGGGACCCTTACAAATGAATCTAACTTCTAAATTTATAGAAGTTTTCCACCCTACTATCTAGGAAATAACTCTACTCTAAATTAAGAACTGATCCTAGGAGTTGCAGTTAACTTGCAAGTTTCTGCCTTAATACTTCACTTAACAACTACAAAATGGGGATTGCATGAGCACTACGAAGACCCTGCTTAGCGAGCCACGTTTTCGTAATCATGCAGAATTTCTCTCAAAACTAGAACTTGAGTGGGAGCAACAGTTTTAAAAATACAAGTGTAGACACCTAAAATTGTCATGTCTAATTAAATAAATATTTTATTTATTTAATTACTTTAGCCTAATTCTTCTATTAATTAAATAAATCTTTATTTATTTAATTAATTCATTTACCCTCTTCTAGCCTTATTTCTCATTTAAATAAATACATTTATTAAATAAATACTTTTATCTATTTAATTGATCCCACTTCCTCTATTTAATTAAATAGATCTTTATTTATTTAATTAATTCATTAACCTTTTCTACCCATGACACATGTCATTCATCTCTTAATTCCTACACTACCTACCCCTCTCATTATTTTATTATTTCTTCTACCTACCCTCTAATCATAGCCGACCATTTATCTTTTACACCTCTCAATCTTATCCCTCCATTTCTTATAGTGTCTTCTATATAAGGAGATGCTTCCTTCATTATAAAACCCTAATAGACTAACTACTTGATTACTCGACTACACTACGCCTTTGCACTTTTACATGCTATCCTACTTGCAAACACATTTGCGTTCTTTGTTGAGCTCTTATGCACATAAAATTTGAGAGCAACTATATCAAGCAAGATCAATGGAGATAGGAATAATGAAGATCCAAACCCTATTGGACACGTGATGGTATAATCTTTGTGATTTCATTTGATTTGCATTGTCTTAGGCAATCTTCATATGTTATGGTGGATCTTTGTTGTTGTTAGGCTAGGGTTTTGTGGTTGAATTCATTTAGTCTTTCATCTTTGTCGTTTCCATTTTCACTGTATACATTTTGGCACGCCCGGTGGGACCCTTGTCCCTTTTGCATTTAACATCTTTTGTTGCAGATTTTGTTTTGAAGTTGCAGATCTGACATTTCTGACAACATTTTGATATTTTCGCGTCTGCGCACTTTCAGATCGCATTTTTGATTTTCTGTCGCGTTTGTAACATCTGGAACTGCATCTGCGTCTTCGACAATATTTTTTTTTTTTGCAGATTTCGGGAAACACGTCTGTGTTCTGTAGTCGCGTCTGTGAAGTATTTAGGCGCGTCTGTGTGTTCTCGCAGCGACTATGTCTGTGACAACTGTGTTTGTGTTCGGTTGTTGCATTTATGGTTTCATTGATTCAGTTTTTTGTCATTCGGATTTTAGATCTAGTTTATTTTGAGCTAACATTTTCAGATCTAGCTAACGAAATTGGTGCAGCTTGTTTTGAAATCAAAATCGTTTTGTTGAAGGCCCCTATTTCACAAAGTCTTTTGGATTTAAAATTTACCTAACTTGTGTGCTTGCAGGAAGGGGTGATTATTTCAAACAATCCAAACTACTAATAGATCTTTGTTGCAGGACCTTGGCAAGGGTTTTTGATATTTATTATGTGTCTTGTTTTCATAGATTAACAAACACTTCAATTGGTGCACTAAAATTGAACCATTGTCTTTTGTGTCTTGAGCAATAGGCTCTTTTTGTTTAATCTTTAGAGGGTCTGTCTCCCTGTGTGGTCATTAGGACTACTAGTGAGGAGAGAATGACTCAAGTGGTAGCAAAAGAAAAGCCATCTTCTTCCAAACCACTATAAATAACTGTATCCATGGTGAAAACTATGGATAACATGTGTTGATTAGTTCATACTGACACTATGTCTCCCCATAAACCTGTTTGATCAAATTTATTTGATCAGTTGTAGGGCGTAACCCCTACCAACTAGGAGCCTTCTATATTTATAGAGCTGAAAGTGCTGCATGTATTGCCACACAAGTGGATGCCCTTACTAGCACCTTTTTGTTTTAGAAGCCGAAATCCTTCTAGTTTTTGGGACAAGAGGTCGAACCTCTGGTAGCAGCCCACACACATACGGTTCTTAGTAGAGATACAAAGTTCACCATGAGGATTTTTCATGGGGACTGATGCTTGGTTGCCCTGAGAAGTGAGTGCCGAGGGTGGAGCTAGTGGGGTCAATCATCTAAGTATCCTCTTTGAATAGAGTAGCCTCGGGGGAAACTCCATGTGGGATGAACAACTATTGTCTTGGCCAGCCATAAGAATTGTGCTTGACCTATTTTGAACAATCAAACATTCAAGACCAAACATCAAAACATTGTGTCTTTTGTGTCTTCAAGTGTATGCGAAACAATTTTACATCAAACAACACAATTTTTTTTTGTCATTTTGGAGTCTAAACACTTTTAAACATTGAGTCCTTATCAACACTGTGTCCTCTTGTCATGAAAAACAGTCAAACATTCAGATTTGGTCACAACAAGATGGCTTCACAGATTGGAAAAATTGTACAAAGTTTGCAGAAATGTGTCTGTGTCTAACAAACCCGCGTGTATATCATCTAAACGCGTCTGTGAAGGACAAAAATGTGTATGTGTCTTTTGAGCAACATTGCAGCATCTCAGAAATGCATCCATGTCTGACAAAATAGAGTCTGTGTCCTTTAAGCATGTCTGTGAAGTATACAGGCATGTCTGTGTTCAGGATTGAAAACTTTCATAATTCAGCAAACAAGAACAGTCAGTTTCAGACTTATTGAGCTTCCTAGGTTATCTCTCTAGGGTTTTCATCTAGCATTCAACCTATTTTTGGGTCTTACAAATTCCATCATTGCTTTACATCTTACATTACATTCACATTTGTCTAAACTTGAGTCAAAAGGTCACTTGCTTATCCTCATCTTGCTTTGTCAACACACTACATACAACAACATTTTGCTAAGTGGTCCCTCATCAAGGTCTATCAACTTTCGGTCTCATTTGGTCTTACTTAGAGTCAAGGTCAACTTACTTCATCAAGAGAAACTATCATCTCTTTGGAAGTCACACCTACTCGACTACATACATACTTGGTCTTACACTTTGGACATTGCAAGTAAACCTCAAATTCATTTACATTCCATCCAACTCTTGGTCTTTCATATCTTTCCATCTTCATCTAGTTTCACACATCTTGGTCAATACCTAGTTCATGGTTGAAACCAGTTCCCAAAAATCTAGGAGAGAAACTAAAGAGGCTCAAGAGTCTGCAAACATGAGTTCCTATGAATATGACAATGATATCTTTTTCAATTCTGATCATAACACATTACCTGAAATGGATGCCTATAGAAACATTCCAAATGTTGAGAACATGGATACTATAAACAACAATGATACACACAATGACAATATGGATAACTTTTCAGTACATTCAGCAGAAGTGGAAGACACCATTATGAATCCTCATTTCAATCAATTGGTTGAGAAAATAATGAGGAGAGATAGACAATATTTCTTACAAGTGATGGCACAAAGTGGAACCAAGATCCCTCATGATTTTGATATGTCTCAAATAATGGAAAATCAACCTTTGCAACAACCTCACCTCAACATGGATCAAAGGAGGCCTAATAGTGGAGGCAATAGAGGACCACATATGGTGCCTGAATCACCATCATCTTTGTTTCAAAAACCCGAGGTCCCATACACACATGGTCAAGCATATGATACTCACCTTCGCAGACCATTATGGAAGTCTTATAAAGAAAAATATGCTCAACCACATACCAATGCTAAGGAGCAACCACCAAAGCAATTGGATATTCAAAGGCATGCTCAAAATTTGGACACAAGGAAATCCCGCATCAAATTTGGGGGCAACACATTAGAACAAACTCATGACATGCCTATAGAGTATGGTATACATGGACAAAGTAGATATTCCATTCCTCATCATGACTCTATACCAAGTGGTCCATATACGCAGCATCACTATAGACATCCTCCATATGAACATGTGTATGATCAATATCATCCATATATGCAACATGCTCTGCCTCCACCCGGTGGTTCAGGCATGGGGTATGGTCCAAGAAGTTGGTCTCCACCTAGAACAATTTGGAACAGAAAATCAAGGATTTACAAAAGAAAATGGAGGACATAAATACACCGAAGCCAACTTACACAATGAGAGACATATGTCCCTATCCATTTGACAAAAGCATTCCAATGTCTCCATTTCCTACACACTTTGTGACACCCAAGTTTGATAAGTATAGAGGAAAAGGGGATCCTAAGGCACATATAAGACAGTTTTTCACAGCTTGCATTGAGGTAGCAGTAGAAGAGACATATTTGATGAGATTATTCCCACAAAGCTTAGGTGATCAATCTATGGAATGGTTCTCCCAACTCTCACCTGGAGTTAAGTCATGGGGTTATTTAGCAGAGGCATTTATCCAACATTTCTCATACAACATAGAGATAGACATATCAGTCACTACTTTGTGCAACACCAAGCAAAAGGATGGAGAATCTTTTTCATCATTTTTACAAAGATGGAGGAATCTAGTTAGCAGATGCTCTTGTGAAATTTCACAGAAACAAATGGTAGAAATGTTCACCTAGAATGTTAACAAAGACATTGGTTATGATCTAAGGAAAGCTTGTTTGTCCACCTTCAAGGACGCCATTGAAAAAGGCTTAGCAATAGAAAAGGTCCTAATTGAACAAGGAGTCATTAAGTTATTCAAGGAAAACAAAGATGACTTTAAAGGAAAAGATAAGCCAAGATTTTGGAACAAAAACAAGAACACAGTGAATGATGGTGTTGTTGATGCCACTACAGTGCGACCCAAAACCATTTTTTTGGGATTAAGCTCTACAAATAGTCAAGTGAATACTCAAACAACCTCAAAGTCATGGAGGAAGTACACTCCATTGGGAGAACCACTTGAGTCAGTTTTCAAGAAGCTAGTGGTAAACAAGATAATCACAATTCCAAATTTGCCTCCATATGAGCCAAAGGTCAAACCAAATTGGTGGAATGATGATGAGTATTGTGAATTTCATAAAAGCAAGGGTCATAAAATAGGTAATTATCATCGACTGAAGAACATCATACAAGATCTTATCGATCGAGGTGACATTGAGATTTAAGGACACTCATCCAATCAAGAACATGAGATGTTTAAGGAACCATTCCCAAAACATGACAAGGGAAAAGCTAAAGCCACAGATGACCAAACCATCTATACCAGAGCATCTTATAACTATGATTCAACTGTCAATCACATTTTGATGGACAATTATGTCTCTACCATTATCATCAAGGACAAAATGCCTGAAAATTCTACCCAAAGACCCAAGATTGTCCTAAAAGGCATTGGATCTTCTTCTGAACCTACCTCTGAATGTAATGTCACAACTCATCAAGGTAAATTCACTTTGCAAGGTGCTGTAGCTAAAAACACCACTTCCTCATCAGCCTAACCTGAGTATGACCTTGTAGAACAATTAGGGAAGACACACGCGCTTATCTCAATCCTTGAGCTTTTATGGATATCCCCTGCACATAAAGCCATTCTTGACAAAACTTTGAGAGACACTTTTGTCCCTACTGATCTGAATGTGGACCAGTTTCAAGCCATTGTGGGATACCTTTCCATTCCACACTCTCTTACATTCACTGAAGCTGATGACACATCCATAAGCCAACCTCATAATGCACCTTTACATATTAAAACCTTCCTACACAAACACCGAATAAAATGAGTCCTGATAGATGGAGGAGCAGGTCTGAACATTTGTACATTAAACACTATTAAACAATGGGGATATTCTAAAAAGGCTATAAATGCTACAAACAAAATTACCATCAAGGCATATGATAATGAAGAGCGTTCATCTAAAGGCACAATCACCTTACCTCTCAGAATAGGGCCAGTTTCAAAAGATGTGGTTTGTCAAGTCCTAGACCTTGATCTCACATACAACATATTGCTAGGACGTCCATGGATTCATGAGATGAGCGCAGTCCCATCTACATTTCATCGATGTATCAAGTTTCCACACAATGGAGTTGAAGTGACCGTCAAAGCTGACCCAAATCCATTCATATATTGCAATAATTTGCGACCTAGATCAGAAATAACAATTCTAGTTAATAGAGAAGCAACTCCATCCTTGGCATATGTGGATCCAAAATCCTTGAAACCTTCAGCATCAAAACAAACAGAGGTCAAAGAAAAGTTCAAGTTTAAAGACATGGGATGTGGTGAGTATATCTTTCATGTTGATCAACTCCCACTATCTCTTAACACATTTTGTTGACAAGAACAACCTACAAGCAATTGGCAATGCCAAGGAATTGGGTGTGAACCACCTAGTGTTGTGGCTACTAAGTCTTAATGCAAATCTCCTCTAGTGGTGCAAGCATCTCTTGATATCAATAGTCCTAAGAGTGGTTCCAACAAAGAATCTATTGAATATATCGCCAACCCTCTTGAGAGCTCACATAGCCTTACCATTTCATCCACTCATTCCATTTCCACCCCACTTCCAGACTTGGATCAACAAGAATTACAAAATCCCTTACTCATTGGGGATCAAAAATCAAGCTTTGAAAATAAAAATCTAAAAGTCAAAAATAAAGAAAAGTCCTTTAGTCCAAATCAAAATCTAAAGCTATTGGACTCTGAAAAAATCAAGGTCAAGGATAAAAATTCTATGAAAGAAAAAGAGAAAGAGATGATCTCCCCTAATATCAAAATAACTAGGGGTAAAAATTCTAAAATTTTAAGTCAAAAAGAACACTTGTTGATCCTAAGTCTCCATCATGTTATCCTACTTACACTTATTTTCACAATCATAAGCCTTCATAACTCATCCACTTGTTCCACACATCCTTTCCCTTCTGGTGATACATCATGGACCTTTAATGGAGCTTCCTTGAAGGACTTTGTTATTAGGGATGCCCAAACTTGTTTAGGTGACAAGCATATGGGCAAACATAGTCCACACATTAGTAATTCTATCTCAGTTCCTTTATCAAGGAAGACAGTCGCTCAAGCTACATATCATTCAGTCAAGGAATGATACAACTACAATCATAAGGTCAAGCCTCGCACATTTGAGGTAGGTGACTTGGTTCTCAAAGAAAATCCTAAAAATCAGCAAGACAGAGAGAAGAAGGGCAAGTTCAAACCAAATTGGCTTGGTCCTTACATCATCACAGCAGCCTATGGATCCAGTACATATCAGCTCTCAACCATAGAGGGTGAACTTTTGGAGGATTCTATCAACAACATGCACCTTCGTAGGTTTTACACATAGATCTTTAGAGTATCCTAATTCAGAAAATACAAAAAAATTCAAAAAAATTCAAAAATACAAAAAAATAAAAAATCATAAAACATAAAAAAATCGTTACTTGGTGAAAACCTGGCAAACAGGTGCCTTGTGACACAAAAAAATTGAAAAATTGAAAAACATTTCGTCTAATAGTGAAAACCACTTCGGTGGCATCCTGGGCAAGTACCATGGTGAAAACTGGGTCACCAACGCCATGCTTAGAGACATTGCTCCTCCCTCTTTCAGGATTCAATCTCATCCTTTCACTTTGCACACCCACAACCTATCCATCCATAATAAACTTACCCATTCCCATCATGCCTTGTTATTGATCTACCCAAGATTGGTTAGCCATTCATAATAAACATTCTTTTTCATCCCTTTCCATCCATAATAAATCAGCTCCTATCTGTGGCTAAAGCAAATCCTACGTCTAGTGATGGGTGTGGAACTGAGAGCATCACATGTTTCGAGGAGTACATTTTCTTCCACTTTTCTTCATTCTATCCACGCACAATCCATAATAAAGCAGCATCTGCATCGCTGATCCACAATAAAGTTTCGTCTTCTCCGCAATAAAGTATCAGTTGCATGGATTCAATCACTTTCAGATGAGACACAACAACAATAATGGAATTTCAACAAATCAAATCTTTCAACAGACTTAGACAACATATGGTTCAATGCTATCTATTCTTTTTGTGAAAGTAAACATTGTGACCACAATCAAATAAGACTTATACAAGTGACAAGAGACACTAAACTGGAGGACTATAGTGGATGTTGGTGCCGAGTCTTGGTTTTCTTTTGATTTTTATCTTTTGGTGACATGTCTTTTAGCTTTTCCGGGATGTCTCTAACTAGTGATTCTATCTCCAGGATGTCTTTGACTAGAAAGGCGAGGATGGGGTATGGTCATCTATTTTTCTTTTCTTTTTGTGGACTGTCTCTTAGTAATTCTATGACTTGTCCAAGGATATGAGGACGTTGTGAGTCTAGTGTAAACTGGGGCATTCATTGTTTGAGACTATCTTATCTCCATGCAAATAGGTACAATGACTTTCTGGGTCGAACATATACCTTGATTGTCATAACCTATTTTGCCATAATAAAACTCAATGATGATAACGCACAAGAAGCTCTTTTCACTTTCATATCTTCTATCTTCCAACCCCTGTTTTTGATTGACTTCCATTGTACTTCTTGAGTCCGTGTAGCCTACTATCACATGACTGAGTATAATGGCACGCCAAAAATATTTGCATTTCATGTAGTTGCACCTGCATTACCACATATAAGCATTTCATACATACATATAGACATCACAATTACATCATATCTTTCACACAACACATGTTAGCACATTTTACATTTTCATCATGTAAATAATCATTTTCATTATCATATTCATTTGCATTGGCATAACATATAAAACATAAAAGAACAAAAAATATTGCATTTCATCATGTACTTATTTCCATCCATATCATAAGCATCACATAGAAACATAAGCATCACATAGGTACACATGCATATAGCTGCTGTAAAGATGAATCATCTCATATATATATATAATCAAAAGTGTCATGATATAATGATGTCAAAATCATATGGCTATAATCACCCGAAGGTGTCTACATCATCATACAAAATAGTACAAAACTGATACATAGGGAGCCCTCTATGGCTATGATGAACTCCCTCCCTCGAAGTTGCTTGGCCTCGACGGAGTCTGAGCCCTAGAAGGACCCACCCCAAGATCATCTCTCCTGCCCCCTCTATCTGGTGGTGGTGGCGAACCCATAACCCCACCGTTGGATGCTTGTCTCCTCTAACTCCCTTCAGTAGCTGTCGCTATCCATGATGGTCTGTGGAAGCTCCTTGCCCACTACTCTGGTGGCACTACCCTATAGTATAGGTCTCACCAATAACCTATCTCCTCCCTTGCCTACAAAACATAGGCGTATCCAGCCCCTGTGTCCTCTACTGCCTTCCTCCCAGCCCTCAGTGTTGTCTCAGCCTTAGTATAATGTTGGATAGCCTGATCTCGCTCCCGCT
Organism: Cryptomeria japonica; assembly: GCF_030272615.1. NCBI lineage: Eukaryota > Viridiplantae > Streptophyta > Pinopsida > Cupressales > Cupressaceae > Cryptomeria > Cryptomeria japonica. The sequence goes on from NC_081408.1 coordinate 475,594,553, forward strand.
CAGTGTCCCTCAGCTATCTCCTGAGCCTAGGTGTCTCCCTCTCTAGATCCTGGATCTCATCTGCCTATCCTTGATAGATCTCCCTTAGCTCAAATAGCTCATCCTCCTCCTCCTCAGCCCCCTATGCCTGTGGCTCCCCCTATACTGGTGGTTGTGCATGTGCCTGTGCCTCTGCCTATACTTATACCTGCCTCTGTCCCTGTCCCTGCACCTATCTAGGACCCTATGTTGCTGGCACCTATAGTGGTAATCCACCGCGACCCCTCACCACCCGAGCCTGCCTCTCCTCCCCACCCTCTCTCTGTGGAGCCACCCTCTTCTCTCCAACTTCACCCTGCCTCCTCTGTCGGCCTCTCCCCCCACCATCTCCATCATCATCCTCATCGCCCCACCATCTTCATCTATCTACTCCCCTGGGTCTGTCAGTCGTGGAAATGGATGCTCAGCCCAATATGCAGTGTACTCTGCATCCATACCTGCATCCTCAATCTCAAGCCACATATCCCATGGTATGGGCACCATCTCTACCAGCTGTATCACGGATTGATCATATGATAATAGTGGCCCAAAGTGTGCCTGGTCTCGCACTATCTACGCATACATACCAGAACCCCATGGCATCTATTGGATCCTGCCAAACTGCCTGCTTACCCTGTCCACTAACTGCCTCTCCAGTACATAGGGAGTCTACCCAATTAGATATATGCTCCTGAAGGTATAGGGTAGATCCACTATGTCATCCTCCCATTGCTCGCACTTGCGATATGGCCTCCATATCACAGTGTCAATCTCATTGATCACTCGACGCCAGTGCTCCAACCTGCCAATCTGTGGCTGTGAGGTAATCATATCATATAAATGAATAGAACTGCGTCCATGACCCTGACCTCTAAAATGTATTGGTCATGTGACTGGCAGATGTTCATATGCCCAAACCTACAATAGTGTAACTCCGCAGCCCAATCCTACGGATCCATGATAAACAAACTGATGAAGCTCATAGTACAAGTGTGCCAGCACGCACGGTCCCCAGGCATATCTAGTATGCTATGTAATTAGTGTCTCCAAGGTGCTCCCCCAGCCCACAGCCAACCCCCGTGTCGCCCTATCTGGACACAGGAACCCACTAATCACTCCTCCTAGTACTACTGGTAGTGCCAGTCCTGTCGCTGTCATCGTGTCCCATGCCATGTGTCCAACCCTCATCTCTAGTCCCAGATCCTAGAACACTTGTCTCAAGGCCTCCCTATCTCCATCTCTATCATAGGGTATCATCTCCCTATCAATCGGTATCCTTAATATCCTATAAATATCCTCCAAGGTGACTATCATCTCACCCATCGGCAAATGAAAAGTGCACATCTCTGAGTGCCATCTCTCGGCTAAAGCAGTCAGCAAACCCATGTTCACCCAAAACTCAGGCACATACAGAATGTATCATAGACCCATAACCTCAATGGCAACCCTATCCTCGAAGGTCAGCTCTGGTTGTAACCTCTGCATCGATGGGAATCTCTCTCGTGACTCCAGCATAGGCAAGTACTCCTGCAGTCAAGCAAATCAATCATGTCAATCCAAGTGACACTCACTATTCATCACAAAGTGTTGCTTCTATTCTAGTGACACTCACTGTTCATCACAAAGTGTTGCTATTTTTCCTAGTGACACTTACTATTCATCACAAAGTGTTTCTATTTATCCGAGTGGTACTCCCTATTCATCACAAAGTACTACTAATTTTTTTGCACTCCCTATTCATCACAAAGTGCTACTCATATTTGCACTCCTTGTTCATCACAAAGTGTTGCTCATATTTGCACTCCCTGTTTATCACAAAGTGCTGCTCCTATTGGTACTCCCTATTTATCACAAAGTACTATGTCTTGGTACTCACTGTTCATCACAAAGTGCCTCGATTTATCCTATCCTAGGGCTATACTTGAGTGTATCCTCTTGATTAGTTTCCTAATTGGCAATGTATGTTCTATCACAAAATTGTCAATCCTAGCCCTATTTGCTATCCTAGTCTTCCTTAGAGGACCTGCTTGAGTGTATCCTTTTAGCAACTTATCCAATTGACAACATATGTTCATCAGAGAACTGCCGATTTGACCTTGAAGACATAAACGTGCCTTCATGACATAAACATGCTTACAGACTGCACAAACGCGCCTGCTCTGCACAGACGCGCCTGAAATACATAGACGTGCCTATGCTCTGCACAGATGTGCCCACATTTCACAAATGTTCCTGCACAACGCAAACGCACTCACATCTGGCACAAACGCTTTTCCTAGCATAGACGTGCCTGGTACAAACGTAGATGCGCCTGGCACCAACATAGACACGCCTACACGTTTTTGACATTATCCTAAAGCACATTTATTGCACTACCTAGTATGCCTTAATGACAAAATTTATTGTGACAAAGTACAAGGAGGTTTTGTGGTACTTATCGGCTCTCCAACATCTGCTACCCTCTGATATCAACGAACGTGATCGAATCTATGCACCAATGCCATTACTGCTGACTACTACTGCTCTATTCTCTCTCTGCACTCTGATCTCTTGGATGTGTGGATGACAATGAGGATGTTTTTCCCTCGTGGTCTATCTTATAGACTACCCTATCCCTAGCCCTCATTTCCCGAGTCAGTCTTCTTTATCCTGTGACTCTATCACTCTATTCTACCCGATCAGTCCATTCTAGCCTTTCTTTCTTATCGAGAGATTGTCTACGATATTTTCAGACATTTTCATCCAATCTCTCGAGGGGGCATATCATTCCCATCTTGGGGCAACTTTGTATTAGTTTATCTCATCTTCTTTGAAACAACGCGACAAGTCGCATTGTCTCAAAGATGGGCAAAATGTAGACACCTAAAATTGTCATGTCTAATTAAATAAATATTTTATTTATTTAATTACTTTAGCCTAATTCTTCTATTAATTAAATAAATCTTTATTTATTTAATTAATTCATTTATCTTCTTCTAGCCTTGTTTCTCATTTAAATAAATACATTTATTAAATAAATACTTTTATTTATTTAATTGATCCCACTTCCTCTATTAATTAAATAGATCTTTATTTATTTAATTAATTCATTAACCTTTTCTACCCATGACACATGTCATTCATCTCTTAATTCCTACACTACCTACCCCTCTCATTATTTTATTATTTCTTCTACCTACCCTCTAATCATAGCCAACCATTTATCTTTTACACCTCTCAATCTTATCCCTCCATTTCTTATAGTGTCTTCTATATAAGGAGATGCTTCCTTCATTATAAAACCCTAACGGACTAACTACTTGATTACTTGACTACACTACACCTTTGTACTTTAACATGCGATCCTACTTGCAACCACATTTTCGTTCTTTGATGAGCTCTTGTGCACATAAAATCTAAGAGCAACTATATCAAGCAAGATCAATGGAGATAGGAATAATGAAGATCCAAACCCTATTGGACATGTGATGGTATAATCATTGTGATTTCATTTGATTTGCATTGTCTTGGGTAATCTTCATATGTTATGGTGGATCTTTGTTGTTGTTAGGGTAGGGTTTTGTGGTTGAATTCATTTAGTCTTTCATCATTGTTGTTTCCATTTTCAACGTATACAACAAGAAAAAGCTTTGCTATCTTTAGCGATTGTGTGCTTATCTTTAATTTCTTGGAAAAAGCCTTATAATTTTCAATTATACATGCAACTGCCTAGATTGGAGGATTGGCTACATGCTTAATTCTAAATTTATATTTCTTCAAAACCTCATCCACATGTGCTCCTTGCTCCTCTAACTCCTTCACCATATCCGCCACCTCTTGACACTGAGTAGTCAGCTGTGTGTATCTATCCATAAGGGTGACATCAAACTGGGCAGCAAGTCCTAGGTTTTGTGCCTCATACGCATCCCACTGATTCAAAACTTGCTGCTGATCCATTATTCCAGTATCAGCTATTCTAAGGCCAAAAGGTCCCAGTATATTTGTCACAAAATTCTCATATGACAAAATTTCCTTAAGGAGAGGGTCCCGAATGTTAGTCATATCCTTGATATATTGCTGATACATCTCTATCTTCAGCTCCAACATGTATACATAGGACTATAAGTTTTTATAGCTATCCCCTCCTAAGAGATCCTCTTCTACTACCACCTCTTCTACCAGTCATCGTATCATTTTCAAAATTTGGAACTGTTTATTGAAAGTGCTCTCCTTAGGCTCCCATTGTGTGGAGTAGGTTGCCAAAACTCCACATGCATGTACTGCCTTACAGTATATTTCCATTCTATTCAGTAGAAACAATCAAATCTTGGCCGCATTTACCTGGGTCCAAGATTTGGCGGCAACAGCCACTCATCTCACCTCTAGTAGTGCCTTTACCTCTCCCTCTGGCAGTGATGAGGTTGAAAGTAGGTCATCCATTCTACAAGAGTCTAGAGGTTTACACATTTATATCAGGAGCTATTTATATTTCCCCAGTTGCACCTTAAGCTCCATATTTGAGGTGTGCTCCTTTTCCACACGCCCTCTGACAACACTTGTGGCTAGCTCCAAGGTATCCAACTCTCCCCACTTGGTTTGCTTACCCAAATTTACCTGGGATATTTGATATTTGGGAGAAACGTATTCTTTGATTTCATCTGGTACTGCCACATCTACAATCACCTCACCGGAATCTGTCTTTGATAAATGATGGATGATTTTCACCCTTTTAACCTTTAGAGGTTCCTCAGTGATTATTTGTTATAGAGTGACTTCTGGGAGTTCTGCTTTTCTCTTTTTCTTCCCGAAGGTGAAGTCCATCCATTGTGGTATATCTTCATCTTTATCACCTTGATGTGATACAATATCCACAGTTATGACATGAACCTCTTCTTCATCTCCTACTTCGGCTCCTGTTTGCCCAGGATCTTGGAGCGAGGAAATTTGGTGGGCTAGGTTCACTTGGAGAGCTTGTTGTTTGTGTAATTCTCCTAGGTTGCCACTGATGTCTTCATTGAATGCCATTTCTTCATCACCTGGCTCCATCTCTACTTGCCTGGCTGCTATATCCCTAAGAAGGTCTTCTTGATCTTGGGGTGTTAGGATCAACCTTTCATTCAATATGTCTTCTGCCTCATCCCCTTCACCTTCTAGCAGTCGTTGTTGCTCAACATCCTCTTCTTCTTGATTAGAGTCAGACTTGATGTTTCTAAATTTAACCCCTTCAGTGGTGGAAGTGAAGCCTTGCACTCCACGCGGCCCTGCAGATATATTGACCACTGGTGGTGTAGGAGCAGTGGTTCCTAGAGCACTTGTTATACCCATTGAAGGTGGCTGAGTGGGTAGCTCCTTAGTAGCTTCTACATTCTCTTCTTGTTCCTGGGTACCCTCTCCTTCGGTGTGGCCTATAGCTATCCTTGGTGGGAGAACTTTGGCAAGTGGCACTGCACCTAGCCCATTGGTCACCCCTAGGTATGCAAAATTCTTTAATACTTCAGATTCCCTCATCTTTTCCTGGAGTTTCTTCAATAAGTCCTCAGTGCTCTCTTGAGGCCTGTCTTCCTCACCTGGGTCATTGGAGGTATTCTGTCTTGAGGGTGACCTTGTCTTTCGAGTGTATTCCTTATGGCCTCTTGACTGAGGTACCCCTGAGATGGATTCCTTCTGTTTTGTTTTTGATACGTTGGGCCTTACCTTCTGGCTTAACCATTGTTTAGTTCTATTGATGACTGCCTAGGAGACCTTCTCCATATTTGTATCTTCAGTTGCATACCATTTTACTAGGGAGGGGGGCCTCTTATCTATCCCTGATTCTCTATATACTGGGTCAAGTAACTCTCCATCATCCCTCAAGTCCTTTGGGAGGTTAGTCTCAATACAAAAAACCCCTTACCTATGGGACAGATAACCTATTATAGTTCTTTTCCCTGACCTCGAAGCTATCTTGTAAGTTGGCCCAAAAATCTTCTAGGCTGGGCCTGTGCCCCTCATATGCCTTAGGCATAGCTTGTTTGAGTTTCTCGTAGGGATCATAAAATTATCTAGCATGATCATATTCCTTCAAGTTTAAATCTTGAAGCTCCTTTTCCGCCAAATTTGCCACTTGTATTTTGGAACAAGCAAAGTATCCAATAGGCACCGAGAAATCAATTCCTATTTTATGCCTTGATGACAACAGTGACTCGAGGCCTATAAGGTGCCTTACATATTCTAACAAAATCACCCTATCGTTGTAATAATAAGGCAACAACATTGGGTTCCCTATGAATCCACTAATCCTGATGTAAGTGGAGCATGGGTTTTGTATGAACCAACATGCCCACTCCCAGATGATAGCCATAGCCTCTGGGCTAATCCGATATCTTGCATCCACTATCAATTTGATGATTATTAGGAAAACAAGGGCATCATTAACCCCCTTGAAATGCACCTTAGCATTAGCTAGAGTGAGTTGGTAATAATACTCAGATATCTTCTTCTATCCTTCCTTCTCTCCCAATTGTCCTTCGACCTGTAGGCCTAGGAATTTTCCAGCTCTGGCAGCTACCCAGATGACATATTATGTGAAGAATAATTTTTGTGTGTGTTGTACCTCTTTCATCTTCTTACAAATATTATCAGAGAGGATTTGTGGCTAGTCAAAGTATTATTTACCTATTAAGATAATGCTCATGAACTGGAACATCCAGGGATGGAAGTGCTTGCAGTCCGGCTTGCCAAAGGCCCTACTGAGCATAATGATCAGGTCCTTTTGGGGTTCTTTGAAATCTGCCCTCAGGATCATTGTTGCCTTAAGCCCTGTCTTTCTTTCTTCTTCTAGCCAGATGGCATTCATGTGCCTCTTGTTGGCTGATATTGTGTCATTCCATGCCTTTAAGGCCTCTTCCTCAGTTAGCAGAAACACTTCTTCCCTGGTGGGGATACCAAAGACGAGTCCAAACATATCTAGGGATAAGTCTACAACTATTTTCCCCTATGCATCTGTGCACTTTCTAGTCTCTGGATTGAAAAATGGGGCAATGGCCATTATTAATTCTGGTGCCTACAATGATTGTGGGAATATACTGCCCTCTACTAGGCCGGATCTCTTGATTCTTTGGTGGAGGGCCTCCAGGCTAGGTTTACTCAACTAAGTTCTGATATCTTCTATTTCTATATGACCGATTTCAGTGTCTGTAACACATCTGATTTGATCCTCAAGCTTTGAGACAAGAACCTATCCCTAGTAATGGTACTTCATGGTAGCTGGGAGTCTATCAATTTTTTTGCCTCTTTTGCTGGCAGATGACTCCATCTAGCCACTCGAACCTGTAAGCCAAAACAAATCTTCAGTCTCCAAAATTAAGTATAAACTTTAATTTTCTTTGGGACTTTGGGGTCCCGGGTTAGGCACAAGAGGAGAAGGCTCGAAACTCCAGAGATCCGGGGTTCGGGGCTCATGGAATGGGGTGATCCGAAACTCTAGGGTTCCAAAGTTCCGGGGTGGTGGGAAGGCAAGGCACCCAGAACTCCGGGGCTCTGGGGTGGGAAATGAAACCGCCTGGAACTCCGAGGCTCCGATGTCAAAACTAGGGCACGCAAACAAACGCAAAAAAAATGAAAGAAAAGAAAACAAAAGGAATGAAAATGAAAGCTAGCTAAGAAAACACAAGGGCAAGAAAATTCACCAACCTGGTGAATCGAAGTGCCCTAAAATGCCAAAGGAAGCTTGGAGATCCGGAAGTTCATGACTTGGAGCTTAAGAGGAGGAACTATGGATGTACAAATGAACTTTTAAAGTCCATTATCTCTATTTATAACCCCCCCCCCCCCCGAACTTGCCTGTACGATGGTGTTAAACACAACCTTGGGACTCTGAGGTCCCAAGGTTCCGAGCTCGACAAAAGAAAAGAACACCGCACCCCAGAACTTTGGGGGTCTGAGGTTCCGAAGAAGGCAACAAAGATGACCTCGGGACTCTGGGACTTCGGGGTTTTGAGGTTGACAACAAAAATGACCTCGGAACTCCGGGACTCTGGGGTCAACAACAAAAAGACCTCGGGACTCTGGGATTCTGGAGTTCCGAGGTAAAACAAAAAAAAGACCTCGAGACTTTGAGATTCCAGAGTTCTGAGGTAAAAACCAAAAAAAAGACCTCGGGACTTCGGGATTCTGGAGTTTCGAGGTAAAACCAAAAAGGACCTCGGGACTCCAGGACTCCGGAGTTTCGAGGTAAAACCAAAAAAAAGAAAAAGAGGGTCCACATTTCAACTCAAGGAGACTAATGTGGAAAACAGATATGCTAGGCATAACAAATGGTGACTGTCTGGGAAAAATGACTATAGGCAATTTAGAATTTCAAAATCTTTGGTTAACCTGACAGTTAAGGCTATTATCATTCAAAAGGATGTATAAGAGTAGAAGATGAGCAAGTGATGAACAAACAACCAAGACGAGAAATAGACATGATACTCTTGAGTGTGTACGTATGATTTGTTACTCCATCATTTCAATAATGTAGATAGTAAGAGGAAACTAAGCATAAGCTACATAGGTGAAGTCATTAACTATGTTTCGTGCAAGGTTATCTTGGGCATAGCTCTGCTTCCAATCAAGCATTTATAACCCCAATAGAGATACCTCTGGCTTCCATCAAACAATGCTCCACTGCTAGCCAGGCATCCATAGCCCCAGTGGAGGTTACTTGAAACACCCATTTGAGTTGTTTAAGAGGATCATTTCTCTCTTTCTTCTTCTTCTTTTTTTTTTTGTTGAAAACATTATAGGATATAGAGAATGACTTCTTTCTTCAATAATATTTTAAGCAACTTTCAAACATTGAAGTTCGATAACTAGGTTGGGAGCCACGATGGATAACATGAAACGCCTTAACTTCGGATTTTTCACTTGACAACCAGCTTATCTGTTATCTCACAAAACCTTTCTGATGTATCTTAATGTGACGTTAGAGCTAAGGTTATCAAGCTAGCCTTTTCCAAATTGAAAGTCAAAACTCGCATCATATTTAAATGATTATATACCACTTTGAACGAGTATAGACAAAAGTTTCAAACTTAACCAAATGACAATGAAATCATATATAGCAAAGAGTTGAAGTCTCTTAGAATCTAGCAAGATGTTATACAAAGGATGCCTACTTCCTTTTAGAATCCTTAAGAACAAAACATGCATACCTCGACTAAACAAAAGAACAAACAAGCAAAGAAAACAAAAACAAAAGGGAAAACACGCAACAAGGCCCAAAAATGCGAAGCACAACCAAAAAGAAAAACAACTAACTACTATATACAAGTCAAGCTTTATTAAGGATTTAATCAAAGTAGTGCTTGAGGAACTGACCATTGATGGGAAATGGTACCAGTTCTCCAGTCAATGAGCTCAACGTAAAAGTGTTCTCGCCTAGAATTTCAGCTATTTGGTAAGGACCTAGCCACAACCTTTCAAACTTGTGATGATCGTCTTTCTTTTCCTTGGCCTTGTCCCATAACAGGACTAGGTCAGAGATCCGAAAAGCTTTCACCTTGGCTCTTTTATCAAACCATCGCTTAACAATGGCTTGATGCTTGGCAAAGTGTTGTAGCATATTAATCCTTTTTTCATCAAGTCTTAATAAGTTTAAGAGGTGAACCTCTACCTAATCCTCAATGTCAGGTTCTTTCATTAATTGGAGGACTAGTATTCGCAAGTTAATTGGGAAAATAGGGGTCTGGCCATAGACAAGGTAATACGGAGAAGTTCCAAAGGTGTCTTTTACTCTGGTTCGATTAGCCCATAAGGCGTATCTCAGTTGATAATGCCAATCCCTGGGGTTTTTCTTGAGCAGCTTCTTGATGACATCTAGGATGTTCTTGTTTGTGGATTCAGCTACCCCATTACCTTGCGGGTAATAGTTGGATGAAAATTTCAATATCACTTTATATTGGTATGACCATTGCATCAATTGTGCAGAAGTAAAAGCAGGACCATTATCACATACCAGAGCAAATGGCATACCAAACCTGGTGATGATATGCTCTTCAATAAATTTCAGGACTACCTCAGCAGTAGCATTTCGACATGCAATGGCTTCTGTCCACCGGGTACAATAATCTATTGCTGTAAGAATAAACTTATGTCCTGTAGATGAGTTAGAGTTAATAACACCTATGAAATCCAATGGCCATTAAGCAAAAGGTCTTACCTCGAACACTGGTTGGAGAGGCATAGTGGTATTTCTTTCTCTAGAGGCTACAGTTTGGCACGTATGGAAATGTTGGACATGTTCATGAGTATCCTTAAATATGCTAGGCCAATAATATCTAGCCTTCAATATTTGATGTGCAGTGGCATTTGTTGACCCATGATCGGTACCATAATTCCCGTGAAATTCCTCAATCATACTGGTGCAGGAGAACCAACTTTAAAAACTTGATTATCCTACCTTGTTATCACTCCTAAGGGGTCTTGGATTGTTTATTTCATGCTAGGAGTCATTGGTCTTGTTTTTGATCCATTTGTGAGGACTAGTCCCAGGTTTGGCAATTTATGAGCCACTTGGTCAACTATGGTCAAAGGGTCATAAAAATTTAGTTTTGAGTTATTTTATTGTTTTTGGCAATAAATTGGTCCTTCATGACCATTGGTAGTATTTAGAAAGTTAGTTTGCACTTTCAAGTGCTTTTGAGCAAAAATTGTCAAAAAGTGTCAATGTTGTCATCACAACACTTGACAACTTTTTGTTTGTAAGAAAATATCCTTCTCCATTGGCTAATTAGTTTGAAAATTGGTTGTAACTGATGGGGGAGGCCTTCATAAGCCCTTTTAGGTGGGTGATGAAGGAGTTGATGTAAATTTTCATTTGGCAATCAATAAAAAAACCTTGTTTTCCTACAAACAGTCATGTTTTTGCTCTTGTACGGATTATTTTCAAACTACTAGGAGGTTATAAATTATGGATTCAGATTGAGGGGCCTCTTAACTTTCTTTTTCCTTTTATTTGAGGTCTCTAAGTGCTCTGGTTTGAAAGTTATTGCATTTTTACTAAAAATAGTTTTGAAACCCTCCTAAACCTAGGGTTTTGACCTATTTTTGCATTTCCTCTCATGGCCACCGTAAAAAAATTCTAAAACTTGGTGGAATGAGAGGTTTGTATATGTAATCAATGATACTAGAAGAAATTTGCAGGTTTTCAGGTGTCTTTGGTCTTTTCTTTGATTTTTAGGTTGGCATCCTCATGTGACAACCTAGTTTCAAAATGCAAAATTGGTGATAAAACAAAATAGGGGTTGAACCAATGAAATTTTTTTTGGATTTGGTCAATTGGGGTGTGGAAAAAACTTTTTAAATTGGTGAAACTTTCTGATCAATCACATTTCATACACTTCCTTCACAAACCCACCTACTTAAGCCTAAGTAGGCCTACTTGCAATTGTGAAGGGCAACAGGTCTCCTTTGTTTTCCAGATCACCTCCTTTTGGATTTAGACCTTTTTCAATAAAGGGTATTTGGATATCCATTTTTTTTTGTTGGTCATTTAAAATTTTGCAAAGTTGTTTTGATAAGTCCCCTTGAGTATATAAGGATTTTGGGGTTTTACAAAGGAACCTTGTTGAATTGATCAGTTTGTTGTGTCACCACACCTTGTGCATGTTTGTATGGGTATTTTAATCCACCTTGACCATTTGGTTTGATCCCTTCTCACTGTTTTGTCAAAATTCCAACTTGAAGCCAAGTTTGGTGTCTAGCCGGTTTGAGTAGGCTTCAGCAGTTTTCAACTTTTGATCCTAAGATCTTGTCAATGTTATCCTTAGGGTCTAGAATGTTGTTTATGATTAATTGAAGAGTGTTTTTAAGGTGTAAGTCTATTTGGTAGGATGTTTTGGGTTTCCTTGGTGGCCTATTGTGACAGTTTTGTCCTGAATTGCACTCACCTAGCCTAGCACTTGCATCACATACTATCGGCTTCTTGATGATCAAGGCAGTGAAGGTAGATACCCTCATAATTTTTTATATAGAGTTCTAAATCCTTGATCATATAATTAGCACTCTTAAGCCTTAATTCTTGTCTTTGCATGGTTGTCAATCCCTCAAGACACCTATTATTCAACAATACAAATACCAAATCCGTGTACCAAGGGTCCTGAGTGAATGACTTCAATGTATACTATTGGCACTGGATTTGAGGGATATCAATCACCATGGCCTGAGCTAATCCTTGGCCTCGGACCAACTTCATTGGATGTATCTCTAAGTCAAATTCTTGCAATATTGCCATCCATTTCCCTTGTCGTTCTCCCAGTTCAGACTGCATGAGTAGTGACTTCACTGCTTGGTCAAGAACGATCACATAAATTTTACTCCTCAGGATGTAATGTCTAAACTTCTTGACTGCTCTTACTAATGCAAAGGCCTATTTTTGAAGAGCAGAATATCTGACGTCGACACTTTTGAAAGGAGAGCTCATAAATGCAGTAGGCTTCTCGTCTCTTGCTTGCCTCTATATCAAAACAGCTACTCTTGAGTGTAGCGAAGCAAAAGAGTATATGTAAAATGACAATGTGTAATCAGGACTAGTTAGTACAGGAGCTTTGGTGATGGATTTCTTCATCTGGGCGAAAGCCTCTTTTGCTTCAATTCGACCTTAGCATCCTTCTTCATCATTTCATTCAAGGGCTTGACTATTTTTGCAAACCTAGTAATGAACTTTCTAACAAAATTGATCTTCCCAAAGAAAGATCTCATCTCTTTTTTACTGTTGGGCATTTGTAACTTTAATAATGCTTCTACCCGATCTGGGTCTATAGATATCCCCCTCTCAGAGATTACATGGTCAAGTAGCTTTCCTTCAGCCACTCCAAACACACATTTCTTGGGGTTAAGGGAAATCCCATATCTTTGACATCTCTCCAATACCTTAATGAGGTGGTCTGGGTGGTCTTCTCTGGCTTTGGAAAATATCATCAAATCGTCCATATAGATAATAATGCATTTTCCAATCAGTTCTTTGAAGGCTATATCCATCACTCACTGGAAGGTTGCCCCAACATTAATCAATCCAAACGACATTCTTTTATACGCATACGTTCCCCACTTGGTTGTAAATGTCATCTTCATACGATCTTCATAATTTACCAACACCTGGTTATATCCTGAATAACCATCTAAAAATGACATCATTTGCGAACCATTCACTATTTGTAGTACTTCATCCAAAGAAGGGAGTGGGTAATTATCTTTCTCACAGGCTTTGTTGAGATTGCTAAAGTCCATGCAAAGCTGTATTTCCCCATTCTTTTTCCGCACTGGTACCAAATTAGTAACCTAAGTAGAATGTCGTACTGGAAAAATCATCTCAACAGAAAGTAACTTTTGCGCTTCCTTGAAGATCAAGGGTTCTATTAGTGCATTGGCCAGACATTGTTTTTGCCTGAACGGTTTTATGTTAGGTTTTAGGGGAATCACATGGGTGATAATGTTGGTGTAAATAAATATTCATTATGGACATTATTACACTTTACTTAAGTTAACTTAGGATAATGCATTTCTTTGTAGTTTGGATTTGAGACACTTAGGGAAGTGCACACATAGGGATAGAGCTTGTAGGAGAAATTCCACCTTTTGTGGTCTTGTTTTGTTGTTACACTCCACATTCGGTGGGTCATCCACCTCTTGTGGAATATTATATTATTTCTCCTACCTACCCCTAGTATTTCTTACCTACCCTTGTTTCTCATTGAGCAACATGTCATGGTTGTGTGCTCGTACATCCATATGGCCTTCCCTATATAAGAAGGCCTATATTCATTGTATTGGTGAATCTAGTTGATCAATTTCATATTGATGAGAATATAGTTTGTTCTTGTCATTATTTTGTCTCTATTTTTATACTTTTCATTGTGCTCTTGATCTTGGCAAAATCTCACATGGTATCAGAGCCATTGGGGCTTCATTGATTGGTTTTTGGAGACATCGTGGAAGGCTTCTATTTTTGGATCTGAGGGACTACATTTTTTGGAGGCATATAGAGCGTTTTCAACCCCACCATTGCGTCCGGGAGGCCATTTCCATAAAAATCGAGTATAAATTCGATCTATTTTGGTGAAAATTGATTTTTGGGTTTGGAAGAAATTTTCTGCCCAATTCGAGCGGTATGGTACAGAATTTTCTGATTTTTTCGAAAAAAAAATAAATTATTTTCTAGTTTGAAAATTATTTTTGGGATCCGTACCTTTTTCCCAATCAACAGCGCACAGTCAGCGCCCAGTCAGCATTTTCTTTGGAAATTTTTAGACCCCTCTCCGTTGAACAGTTTGGATTTTTGGGTCAACTTTGGAGGCCCATAACTTGCTCAATTTTGCTCCTTTTTGGGTGCAATGTTTTTTGATTTGGGCTAATTTTTCATGCTCTTTGCAGTGGTGTGGTTATTTTCTAGTTTTGGTGTGCAAGGTTTTCAAAAATTTTAGATTCTCTCAGTTGTACTTGTCCAATCCTCAATTCTGCAACTTCAAAGGCTTGATTTGAGCTCATATGACCTCCTTTTCAGGTGTCGGTTTTTTTTAAAGTGAATCTTTTTTCATCTACTATCTATGATCAGATTTCAGAGATTTTAAGTAGAAATTGTACTTTCAGATATTGGTCTTATTTTGCCTATTTGGTACTTGTAAATTGCTTGGATCTTAGTTTAGATCTCTTGCATTATTAGTTTGAGTCTCTTTTGGCCTTATTGAGGCAGTTGTAAAATTGAAATCAGAAGTCCACTTTGCCATTTTTGCAAGTGGCCCATTGTACATGCACTAAGTATAAAGTGCCAAATCATCACTTTTGGGGGTGTTCTTTGATTAAGTGAATTTGGCGGGGTGTCTTGTGTGATTGTGCCTCTCTTTCCTTGTGCTCTTTCATTTTTGTTGCAATGAGTCCTCATAAATTTCCACCTTTAACTCCACATAATTATGCATCATGGAAAATTAAAGTATGGAGCAAATTAATGGAAAAAGGTTTCACGCATTACATAGATGGAACAATAGCAGCACCACTTGATCCTAAGGCTGATCCTAATGCTCAGTTAGAATGGCTCACTAAGAATTGCATGGCTCTTAGAACTTTGCGCAAGTATGTATTAGATGACCTTATCTTTCATATTGAAAAGTGTACTACAATCAAAGATGCTTGGGATATGTTTCAGAAATTGTAAGGTCAAGTTGATGAAATCAAAGGTTATAAGATTGACAATGAGCTCACCAACTTGGATCCCAAGAGTTTTGATACAATCCAAGATTATGTCACAAAAGAAAATGAGCTAAGAGCAAATCTTAAGGATAGTGGAATTGACAAAAAGGATGCTCAGTTGATATTCAACTTGTTGGACAAGCTTGCACCAGAATATGCAGCATTTGTGTCTAGCTTCCAAACTCATCGTTTGACAGTGGGGAGTTCCTATGTTATGCCTCCATTTGATGCTTTCACAGAAATGTTGATATTGGAACAATCTAAATTGTTGAACATAGGATTTCTCAAGTCTTCAAAGTCCAAGACTTTGGTGGCTAATCAAGGGAATCAAGGAAGTCAAGGCAAAGATTCCAACAAGAAGAAGAAGCAATCTAAGTCATAGCCACAACAGGAAAAAGGACAATCATCCTCTCCATCACAAGGTGATTTTTCATCCTCTTCCAAGAAGGGGACACAACCTAAGAAGGATAAGCCAACTTGTGCATATTGCAAGAAGTATGGTCATGATGAGCATCAATGCCACACAAAGCAAGTCGATGAGTTAACTAATCTTCTTAAGAAAAACAACATCAACTTGCCATCCACCTACACAAAGAAGGATTCATCTCCTTCCTCTTCCTCATAGTCTAAGGGAAAAGGGCAAGCATTTGTGGCTACAATAATTTCTTCACAACAGTGGATACTTGACTTAGGTGCCTCATATCACATGAGTTCTACAAAGGAGCAGTTTTCTTCATTGGAGCCATCTAAGGTACCTCACATTTACATAGGTGATGATACACAAGTAGAGGCTGAAGGGAAAGGTTCAATTGACATGGATGATGGAACATTTGAGAATGTTCTCTATGTTCCTAACTTATCTACCAACCTTCTCTCTATCTACCAAATCACTCACTATGGGAATGGGAAAAAGGTTGAGTTTACACCAAATTCAGTTGTGGTAAAGGAACTTGATGATGATGCCTTGGTAGCAGTGGGACAAGTCAATGACAACTCAAGGATTTATTCATTCTCCCACTTTGTGCCAAGTTCACCTTCTAGGCCCTTGCTTACTCATTCAAATTTAAAAAGTAAGCTATGGCATGAGCAGTTTGGTCACCTCAACTACCGCTATCTTCAGTAGCTCAGCACTAAAGACATGGTCACAGGTCTACCTCAAATTAGTTTTTCAAAGGGTGTATGTTCAGGTTGTTCCATGGGCAAGCATCCCGAGGAAAAGTTTGATAAAGGGAAAGCTTGGAGAGCTTTGGAAGTTCTTCAACTTGTTCACAACGATGTAGCAGGTTCATTTCCAGTACCTTCATTTAGTAAGGCCCGCTATGTCCTCATCTTCATTGATGACTACTCCCACTTCACTTGGGTCTACTTTCTTATTCATAAGAGTGAAGTATTTGATAGATTTTAGGACTTCAAGACTCATGTGGAGAAGCAATCTGGGAAAGTGGTCAAGATTCTTTGCACGGATAATGGAAGGGAATATGTGAACAAGAGACTTGAGGATTTTTGTACATTTGAGGGGATTGATCTTCAACATTCTGTAGCATACACTCCATAGCAGAACAAAGTTGCAGAATGCAAGAATAGAACTCTCAAAGAAATGGCTAGATGTATGATTCATGCATGTTCTCTTGATCCTGCCTTTTGGGCCGAGGCTATCAGTTGTGCCACACACATCCAAAATTGGGTTCCTCACAAAGCTTTGCAAGGTATTACTCCTTTTGAAGCTTGGGTTGGTAGGAAACCGATTGTGAGACATTTCAGAGTCTTTGGGTGTCCAGCATGGGCTCGCATACCTCCGCAGAAATGCAAGGCATTGGAACCACAGAGTCAACCTTGCATATTTGTTAGATATCCAGAGGGTGTTAAGGCATATAGATTGATGGATCCTAAGACACATGAGGTGTTCATTGAGAGGAGTGTTCACTTTGATGAAAGCTCTCCTAGCTGAGCCTCTCTACCTCCACTACCTTACTCCATTGTGGATAGTGATGTTAGTGATTCAGATGATGAGACTCCTTCAACTTTGACTCACAGGGTTACACCTCCGTAGGGTCCACTTGGAGTTGAGGAGCCTTGTTCTCCACCTCCACCTAGACCTCGTTGGGCTCGAAAAACACTTGAGTCCATGGGTTCTCTTGTTGAGGATCCTTCAGATACACAGAGAACTCATTCACAGCATCAGGATCTTCCACATGCATTCATTGCTACCGCTTCCAATCCATAGACATTTAGGGAAGCATTAGGGGTTCCTGAGTGGGACCAAGCTATGGAGGAAGAGTATAGTTCCTTGATGAGGAACAACACATGGGATTTAGTCCATCTCCCTAAGGGGAGAAAGATTGTTCGATGTAAGTGGATCTATCGGACCAAGTATGTTGCGGATGGTAGTGTGGATAAGTATAAGGCTTGGCTTGTTGCGAAAGGTTTCTCTCAAGTTGTAGGTGTTGACTATACTGAGACCTTTGTTCCTATAGCCAAGATGAACTCCATTCACTTGACACTTGCTATTGTTGCAGCTCATGGTTGGGTTGTACATCAGATGGATGTGAAGAGTGCTTTTCTTCATGGTGATCTTGATGAGGAGATTTATATGGAGCAGCCATGTGGTTTCATCCAGGATACTTCCTTGGTTTGCAAACTAAGAAAATCTCTCTATGGCCTTAAGTAGGCCCCTAGGGCTTGGTACGCCAAGATGGATTCCTTTCTTCTCTCCGCAGGGTTCACCAGGTGTCATTTTGATCCAAATGTCTACATTTTGCGACAGGATGACTCTCACTTGATACTTGTGCTCTATGTTGATGATTTGATCATTACAAGGAGTACCGCATCCATCATTAGTAGTGTCAAATTTTCTTTTCATGACAGATTTGCTATGACTGACTTGGGTCTTTTGCACTACTTTCTCGGGATAGAGATTTCACAGTCATCTTCTGGGATTACACTATCGCAGCCCAAGTATGCTCTTGATCTACTTGCACGCTGTCATATGGCTGATTGTAAGCCTACACCGACTCCCTTTCTTTCAGGAGTCAAGCTTGAGGCTCAGTGTTCTTCTCCACCAGATGATGCTACTTTGTATCGTCAGCTTGTGGGTAGTCTCATCTACTTGACCCATACACGCCCTGATATTTCATTTGCAATTGGCATAGTTTCCTGCTTCATGCAGGAACCACATGAGCTTCATTGGAAAGTTGCCAAACGCATCCTTCATTACATCTAGGGTACACATCACTATGGGATTCACTATGCAGTAGGCATAGGACTTCGCTTGGTTGGTTACACAGACTCTGATTGGGCTGGCGATCTTGATGATCATAAGTCTACTTCCGGTTACAGTTTTCACCTTGGTTCAGGCCCCATTTGTTGGTAGAGCAAGAAGCAACATGCTATTGCTCTCTCTTCGACTGAGGCTGAGTATCGAGGCGCTGTTAACACAGCGACTGAGACCATTTGGCTCCAGCAGATTCTCATAGAGTTTGGATTCACCACTCCACGGCCGACAGTTCTACATTGCGACAATCAGAGTGCTATTACAATATTGAAGAACCCGGTCCAGCACCAATGGACCAAACACATCGAGATTCATATGCACTATATCCGAGAGCTCATTCAGGTGTAGGTCATTGATTTGCAATATTGTCCTACAGTAGAGCAGGTTGCTGACATATTCACCAAACCTTTCACTGAGAGTAAGTTCCAGTAGTTGCGAGCTCTCTTGGGGGTGCAGGATGTGTCATTAGGGGGGGTCAGCTGACTTCTCCTTCCTCTCTTATGGGGGGGACTTTTTCCTCTTTGAGGTTTTGTCCATCTTCTTTGAGAGTCTTTTGTACATTCATCTCTCTTTTGGGGGGGAGTTTTTTCCCATTGGGTTTTCTCCCTTTCTCCATTTGTGAGAGATTGCTTTGCATAGTTTTGCTTGCATTTGCATATTGTACATGGGTACCAATCATGGCCTAGTAGCTAAGACCCATCTTGCATTATTGACTTGAGTCTTCATTCCCCTAAGTTGCACTTAAAGGGGGGTGTTGGTGTAAATAAATATCCATTATGGATATTATTACACTTTACTTAAGTTAACTTAGGATAATGCATTTCTTCGTAGTTTGGATTTGAGACACTCAGGGAAGTGCGGACATAGGGATAGAGATTGTAGGAGAAATTCCACCTTTTGTGGTCTTGTTTTGTTGTTACACTCCACATTTGGTGGGTCATCCACCTCTTGTGGAATATTATATTATTTCTCCTACCTACCCCTAGTATTTCTTACCTACCCTTGTTTCTCATTGAGCCACATGTCATGATTGTGTGCTCGTACATCCATATGGCCTTGCCTATATAAGAAGGCCTATATACATTGTATTGGTGAATCCAGTTGATCATTTTCATATTGATGAGAATACAGTTTGTTCTTGTCATTCTTTTGTCTCTATTTTTTATACTTTTCATTGTGCCCTTGATCTTGGCAAAATCTCACAGATAATTGTTGTATTGAATGTCTTTAAATCTTCATTACCCCATGCTATTACATCGATGAATTCTTTCAAGATCTGTATCAGTTTTTCTCTTTCATTTTGAGTGCAAATCTTCCCAATATAGACAATTCTATCTTGTCCTTCCAGACCAATATTATGAGGCTCGTATTTTCCAGCATCTGAATTCGTTGTTAATCTCTCTTTTACTCTAGGGTCTGAATCAAAAAGTCTCTCCAAGGTGACCATCCCTTTAGGAATAAAATTAGTTGGTAAATCCAAAATATCCACATTACCTTCATTATTAAAATCATCTGATTTGTCTTCCTCATCAATAATTTGATCCTCAAAGGCCTCTGAATTGGCGAGAAAGGATAATATGTGGGCATCATCTCGAAAGACTTGGAAATGTTTGATATTGTCAGGCACGACAGGTGCAGAAATTAATTCCACTGAAAACTTCTTTAAAGGGGATTGGCTTACTAGTTCTAATGTACTGGCAGCTATGGCCAGCACATCAAGTATTCTGTTTACTTTCCTAGGTACCAGTTGAATATCGAAAGCCTCAAAATGTTCAATCAGATCCTACACTCTATTCTGATACGCTGCTAACCTTTTGTCATGGCATGCACATTGGCTTTGCACTTGTTTAATCACTAACTCAAAATCTCCTTGCACCTTCAAACACTTTACCCCTTTATTATGAGCGAAAAGTAATCCTCTAATTAAGGCTTCGTACTCGGTCATGCTATTAGTACAAGGGAATTGAAGTCAGTAAGAAGCTAAAAGGGTTTTCGCTTTCGGGTTGGTTAATTCTACGCCTGCTCCACTGCCTTGTTTGGATCTTGACCTATCAAACTTTAAAAACCATATTTCATCTTTTGGCCTCTTCATATTCTTCACCTTTGAGCCAATGAGGTTAGTGTTCAGAGAGGATTGCTGCTTCTCAAGCTTGAGACCTTGGGACAATTGAGGTTGTTCATTTTCTGGTTGTATAAACACTTCAGTAGTATTCAGAATAGCCTGTTCTGATTGAGGTTGAAGTTTGGATTGTGTTTCTTCCTTCTTAGGCTCCAAAGGAACATCTTCCTCTTTGTTTGTAACAATCTTGACCGCAATAATCTCTTGGTTGTATTCTTTAGGTAAGGTAGTCTTGTCTACTGGCTCGACTGTCTAGGGCTCTAATTTTTCACAAGTTAAACCTTGAATTTCCTCCATATTGTTGGTATGCTCATCTTCTTCGTATGGAATCAGACTCATCAACTTCATAATCTCATTTTGACATTGGATACATGAAACTTCTGAGTGCTCCTCATGGTGTATCTGACACCACTTCGGAAGCAACAACTCTTGTATCTTCATAATGTTTCCCAATAAGCACATTCCTTGTTGTACTGCTGTAATGAATTCTTTGACCCGCTCTCTATATGTGGTCTTGTCGTCTTGAAATAGTCAAAGAGGGGCTGGTGCAGAGAAAGTAATAATCTCATTGATCTTGTAAACCCCTAGGCTTACCTCAACAAATGCCACTTCATTGAGAGTACCATAATCTGTGACCTTATTTAGGCTCACTATCAATTCGGATCTGGTTGCTCACCCCCTTCTAGGGGAACCATAAGTACATAAAACACGTTGAGAAATATCCTCCCAATGTCTTGGACCAATCCCTACTGAGGAGCATCCCATATACTTCTGGAATATCAACCACTTGAATGTCAATATAGCAAGATATTAGAGGATCAACGCTGATGCAGAAGGTGGTGGGGGTTTCACAAGGATTCAAACTTTTATAGTTATATGGAAAATACAAGGTTTGAAGACTTCAATCCCCACTATGCTTGCAAGCACACAAGAGGCTAAAAGGTGTCAAAACCTATCAAACACTTACCCCACTAACTCCAATGGATCAAGGTGTTTGGTTATTCTAAAAATAAAAGGATTCAACTGGTTTTATGATTCAAATGTGTGTTTTAACAAGAAAACTCAAGTTTAGGCTTCTAGGCCTAGTTGCCCCTCCACTAGCCCTATTTTGGGGGTTTTTTGATCATAACTCCAACTTTTTCCAAAACATCAGACAAGTAAATTAGTTTTTTAGATACCCATTGGGCTCTAGTTTAACATATTAGAAACTTATTATTGGTTACTTTGGAGTATATACACTGCCTTTTGACTATACCTCTGTTTTAGACCCCAAAAATGCAACTTTTACAAAGGAAGTATACTTTATTTCTTCTCCCTGACTCCCAAACTTTCAAAATTCCTATAAAATGGTTCAAAACTCCAAAATATGCAATTACTTTCAATCTAAAACTCTCCCTTATACTCAAACCCCAACGTAGCAGCAATCAAGCCTCAAAAAGTGAGATTTTACCCAAATCCACACTCCAATCACTTCTTTGACCAATTGATGATTGATTCACCTTTTCATTGGCATAATAAAACTACAGCAATCATAAAAATACCACCTCCAATGGACGGATCTCCTGCTGCTACTCCTTAGCCACCAACTTCCTCATAAAATCTTGCAACTTCTCATGGTGATCACCTACAAATCATTAATTTTCTACATGTATTCATGTCAAAACTATTGATACATGTTAGAAACAGATCATTCCATGAGTATTAGGCCTGAAACACTCATGGAATGATGATTTTCATGTTAATCCTATCAAAACTTGAAAGAAAACCTCACAAATTGTTAGGGCAGTCAGCAAATTAATGGAGTTTGATACAAAACCCTCAACAAAGCATTCAATAAAGGCAAATAATATGTAAATATGTCCTTCAATGAATCACAATGACATTTTCAATCAAAGAATGAACAAAATGATACCAAAAACTCCTTAAAATTGCTTGAAAATATGAATTTTATTGCCTTTTTGTTGCTCCCGTCTGTACACAGGTTCCCATGTCCGTACAAGGCATTGAAAAAGGTTTATATAGCCTTCTAATAACTTCCCCAACCATTTCCAATTGGTTTTGAGGATTAGTTTGGGTTAAAACTCCCTAAAAACTAATTCCCACCATTTTACTAACAAGCCATTGCATTTTGAATTTCAAATATTACATTATTCATCTTAGCAATAACTTGACACTCCTAATTGACATTTTTGGACCTTTAAGGCCTTATTGCATTTATTCAAAACATCAAAACTCATCTAACCCTATTACATTCAAATTTTGGGTCCTTTAGGACAAATTTGCAACTTTGACAATTTTATCCAACTTGATACATTATGAATTGCCAAAAGCCATAATAGGCTTTAATATGGAATAATTGATCTTGTTCATCATCCTCTCATCTCCTAATGTCTTCATTATCTTCATTGGCTTCATTTGGTTTGTTGATCTCTTAGGTGCTGCTGCATCAAATGCCTAACTGGATGTATACATCTTTCAATTCTCCAATGACGTTAACCTCTATTTTGTCTAATTGTACTACCTTACTATTTGCACGTACTGGTTGAAGTCCAAGTTGCTAGCATATAGAATAGGGCATTACATTTCTTGAAGCTCCTGAGTCTACCAAACAATTATGTAAATTCTTCCCACATATCTTCAAACTTAGTAAAAATGGTGGGTTTTCTATTGCATCACTACTCACATTAGCGTTGAATTCATTAAATTCTGCCATTTTAACCTCATTACTCTATGATTCTAACATTTCCAACTTTCTAAGGAGAGCCCTCTTTTGTTTGAGGCAATATCTCAATACTTCCATTAAGGACATAGTAGTGGCAATCCTTTCCATCTCCTTAGTAACATCGAATGATCCTTTTAGAACATAATCTTGCCCCTGAGCTTGTCTAGGGTGTGTTCCTTGGAAAGGTTGAGGTGGACGAGGATTTTTGCTTGCATTTGCGTCTAGAGGTATAAACCTGCCCATCGGGGGAGGTGGTTGTATTAATAGAGTCTTGCCTTGACTCCTAAGATTGTAATTGTTCCTAGTCTGAAAGGCTTGAGCATCGGTTCACCATCAGCTTCAGCCTGAAATTCAATACATAGGAAAGTATCAACTAGCATGGAAGTATTAACCTTATAAAGTTCATCATTGGAACAATCTTTGGGCTAAAAGTCAGCTTGAGCAATTCTTATGATTTTCTCGAAGTGTTCACAATTAACCTCAGAATGGGCAGCTATGTCATGCAACATGCACCAATTTGTTAGTAGATACATATTAGCAAGGTTAACAATTTGTGTGTGGTTTGGGTTATCCCATGCATCCGGGTGATAGTGGTTCACCCCACCATTATTCAGACCCGTATTCCAATGCCTATTATAAGGTTTGTTATTGTACCTTTGATTTTGGTTTTGGTTATTGTAATTTTTCTAATTATTATATGGTTGGGATTGATTATACCCTCTTGGAGGATTCATCTTTAGCTAGCTCAAGTCTGAAGTAACTTGTGAGATCATTTTCTTCAAGGCCTCTACTTCAGCAGATATATGGGATCCTTGATTCTCAAGTGTCGTAGTTGGAAGTTGGTTCGTTGAATTAATATTGTCAAATTGTTGATTTTTGACTTGCGGCTAACCAGCATTATTGTGTTTGAGTGGGAGTGGTATTGGTACCATTTTGCCAAGTCAACGCTTGAGCTGCGAACTGTTGACTTGCCTGAGCTTGGGGTGCATAGATTGGCATGGGGTTCATCATTGGGGCACCTATAGGTAGAGATGAGGGTACACCTAGGAGTTGATTGTAATTTCCTTGATTCACCCCTATGGGTAAATTATATCCGATCCCTCCCGGGGTTTGATTCAGCTCATGATTCATGCTAATTGCTAATGTGAATACTTTTGCCAAGGTATCCCTTTGATCTTGATTAGGAACACTCTTTTTCATGAGCATAGCCATCCAAGGGTCAATATCTCTTAGATATGAGTTGATTGCTATGTTAGGCACTACCTGGTAAGGGGCTTGTAGCCTCTTGAATGCCCTTTGGAAGCTGGTATTAAAAGTCGTTAATGGCTCATTTGGCGATTTCTTAAGAGAAGCAAACTGATGGTATAGTGTCCTGGGATCTACGTACATCGAAATTGATTAATGAAGGCCTTCTCCAAGAGATCCCAACCTATGATGGAGTTTGCAAGTAAGATTAAGTACCAATTGTATTGATCCTACCCATGTGAATATGGGAAGAGTCTACATACAACATCTTGGTGTTCAATATGATTATGAACAACGACATCTTTGAATACTTCATGTAAAGCGGAAAATCGCGATCGAACCCTAGTTGCTCTCCCCTCTTCCAACTCCAAGGAGAGAGAAGGGAGATTCACTAGGGTTGATGGTTTTCACTTAGGGGAGAGACTTTACATTCAAAAGAGGGGTTGAAACCCACAAGATCCAATCCCACACAATGCAAGATTGGATGCTAAATGTGTTTCAAGGGTTAAGAAAGCAAGGCTACCCTCTTTTGTAAAGAATGTGCATAGAAGAATTAAGCTAGGAATGCATAGAAAGTGACAAAGATTCACTTATAAATTGAGATAGGGATACAGTATGAAGCTGCGGACCTGGAATTAGTAGTAAAATGTTGATACGGCGCTGTCCTGCAAATTTGAGCAAAAGTTGTTGGGATGATGGCGCTCGAGCGCCACGGTCCTCCGAAAAATCCGCGAAACGAAGGGGGATTTGTTCGTCTCTGCACAAGGATTCCAGATCTTCAATTTCAGCCGCGTACCTACAACCTACACACAGAAAAGTGAAGATGATTGGGGGATTAGGGATTAGGGGTTTGCCTTTAGGTTAAACCCCAGTTTTGGAATTAACCAAGAAATGAGCAATGCTGTAAATGTAAATGTCTGTAATGTAAAACAAGTACTAATACCTTGTTGTAAGGATGTTTGTATCCTTATGTGCGAAGGTATAGATGTTGTATATTGTATGTTGTAGTAGTATGTTGTATGTAGCATGTAGTATGTGATCTCCTCTTCAATGGTTGAATCCTTGTCTTGAATGCAACACTTAGCCTTGAATGGAGACTTGAAATGATCAATTGCTTGAAGGAATGCTTGAATGTTTGAATGCTTGAGTATAGTTTCCACGCTTTTTCCATCATATCGAATGAAAGAGGAAAATGTAGTTTATATACTTGTCAATTAGGGCTGATAGACTGATTTTCCCGACCTTAGGCTGACCAGGAAAGTTTATTTTCCAAATTGCAAACAAAAAGACCCGAAGTCCAAAGGAGACCAGGCCCAAAATAGGACCCAGGGACCAGGGCGCTGGGCGCTCTGGTCCCACCTCCCGGGACAGCAGGGTGCAAGGAGGTTCAGGACAGGGTGCTTGAAAAATGCAGTTTTCAGTGTCGTAATCAGGTTTCGGGGTCTCCATTCAGGTTGCGTGTTGCGTCGCCATCATGAAGACCGAAATGTAGTCGAAATTGCAAGTGTCGCAATTTTAGGACGCTACATTTAGCCCCCACTTTAGCGGGAGTATGTATGCTCATACTTCCGGTAAAGTACAAGGAAACAATATTGAAAGACTTTCACCACGTCAAGGAGGCAAGACACACCAAGCCCCCAGTGGACTAAGGATCTTACGACTTCGATTGACAAAGTAAAAGGGAAGATCACGAGGGAGAACCATGACTGTCAGCAGTAAGGTTCCCTCACTATGAGTCATGCAAGAAAGATATCAAAAATTTTCAAGGCAAAGCTAAATTTGCCAAGAAATTCTCAAGTATCTTGAAAAGATATGAACGGGATGTATGCCCCCCTACGTTAAAGCGGTCGCACATGCCTCACCGGGGGTGATTGCTTTAAGGTAGTGATACATATAAGAAATGAGAAAGGAGCATGTTATCACAAGGATTTAGCCCCCAAGTGTGAGATAAGCCCAAGGATAATAGACACAAAACACAAAGCACAAGGTGACTTCGCTTTCCTCGGGGTCAGTATGCTGTATGATAATTCATGTATATATATCATATGTATGTATGCATAATTGTTCTTCATTCCCCAATCAAGGAAGGTCACCTAGAAGAAGGGAACACATGTGTCTTTTGAGTCAACATGAGAGAGACCAAAAGGGATCTCAATGCTTTGCATCATCCTCAAGTAGACAACACCAAGGACAACAAATAGAAGAATGAGAATAACATATAGAAGAAGTAACACAAGAGAGGAGGAGAGAATATGCTATGCTAATGTAACTAGTCTAGCACGTCATCTACCCCCCGATCTTGCTGATCAATGTTTCGGGAAGGCAGGGAACACGCTAGAGGAGGAACATTCAACATAGCAGATGGAGCTATCACAAGATCCAAACAAGGGCTATGTTCATGTTCCGAGCCACATTGTTCTTGTCTAGGAGCTAGGATAAGTGCTTTAGAAAATTCATTAGATAAATGGTTATCAATATCAACAAGTTCATATTCACTATCAAAAGCAAAAGGAGTAACATTTTCATCATGAATAACATTTTCATCTATAGCATCATCAAGATTTATAAAAATAGGATCTTTAATTCGCACAGGATCAAGACCATCATGCATCTTATGTTTTGGAGATTTTGGAGAAAATGGAATAATGCTTGCTAAAGGTGTTTTTGGAGATTGCAAAGTTTGAGAAGTAGCTGCTTGAGCTCTAAGATGACGCTTTCGTCGGCGTTCACGTGCAGAATGATTTCGTCTAGTCTTAGTAAGAAGTGGAGAAGATTGAGGAGGAGGAATGTGCTCATCCTTATCACTTGGGTGTTTAGGTTGTGGTCTCTTAGGCTGGATAATAGGAGAAGAAGAAGGTCTCTTCTCTCTATAAAAAGAAGGAGGAGGGACTACTCCATACAAAGGAGGAATATTTGGTTTAGGAAGAAGACCAAGTCCATCATGACGAGGAGGAATAGGTCTACTTTTAGAAGGTTTATTAGGCATAGACATAGTCACATCCATAGGAATGGGTTGGGAATCTTCTTGAGGAAAGACATTAGTTTTATCTTTCAAAGGAAGAACTTCCTTCTCAAGAATGATAGGAATATCAAGTTTAGGTGTTCTAGGTTCACTTAGAGATAGGATCATATCTGTTTTCCACTTTTGATAAGATTTGAAAAGATGATCACTTCGCGGAGGAAGAGATTGGAATTGTTTAGGCCAAAAGTAATCAAGAGGAACGCTAGAAGTTCTTTCAGCTGGTTTAAAGAGACTATGATTGACAGTAACAACTTCACCATTATGGGGAAATTTCAAACACTTATGAATAGGAGAAGCAATAGCTTTCATGGAAGATAGCCAAGGATAGCCAAGCTTCACACGAAATTGTTCGGATGAAGGAATAATAGCAAAGTTCACATCAAGGGATTTGTTATGGACCTCAATAGGCAATGTAATAGAACCAATTGCAGGAGAAGAAAATGCATCAAATAGTTTCACAATCACATCTGTTTTGTCATAGATCACTTGATTCAATTGCAAAGTAAAAAGAAATTCTTCAGTAATAACATTAACCATGCACGAAGGATCAATAAGCACTCCACGGCAAGGTGTATTCTTAACTTTTGCAACTATGTATAAAGGACCATCAGGTGCCCTAATGGTTTCACTAGAATCAAATGTGATGGAAGGTTCTTTAGGGTTTTCTTGCTGCTCTACAAAGTTAATCACATTCGGAGTCATAGACACAAGACCATCAGATGAGAGAGAGGAATCATTAGCCTCAATTGCATTAGAGGTATGAGAAGGTAATGGATCAGTGAAAATCTGAAATTTTGGTTAGGAGGAGCTACAGATGTGTTGCCTTTATCATTCACTCCAGAAACAGAGATAGTATTATTATCAATCAAATCTTGAATTTTACCCTTTAAAGAAAAACATTTTTCAGTATCATGCCCAGGCTGACGATGAAATTGACAAAAAGCTTTGTTATCAAAATAAGGTGAAGTAATCTTTGCAGGATCAATTTTCCTTATAGGAGGAAGAGTAAGCACATTTTGTTCCAATAACTTATTCATAATACTATGCAATGATTCATTCAAAGGAGTATACTTTCTTTCTTTCTTGAAAAATTTAGAAATAGGAGGCACACCTGATGCTGCATTCACATTGTTGTTGATGATATTTTCATTGAATTTGATGGAATCTCTGTTCAGTTTAAACTTCCCAAATGGTTGTTGACTGCTATCACCCTTATCACTCGGAGCCATAGGATGTGATTGTTCCATTTGACTCACAGTCAGTTGATAATTGTGAAGAGTTGCACACAACTATTGGAAAGAAGTAAACTCAGAAAACAGAAGTTTGTCTCGAATATATTTTTGTAAATTAGAAATAAAGATTCTTTGAATATCATTGTCAGGCACTGGAAAAGAAATTTGAGCATACAAATGCTTATATCTACCAATGAAATCAATCACTTTCTCTTTAACACCTTGTTTACAATGCATTAAATCAATCAAAGTAACTTTAGGACTTATATTGTTTTGAAATTGTTGAATGAAAGCATTTGCAAGTTGTTCGAAAGAAGTAATAGAATAAGAAGGCAACGAGCAATACCATTGTAGGGCTTTGTCTCTTAATGTTCTAGTAAACAGTTTTGCAAGCAACCTTTGGTCATAAGCAAAATTAGTACAAATTGTTTGAAAAGTCTTAACATGTGTTAGAGGATCGCCTTTACCATTATACAGTTCCAAATGCGGGATTTCAACATGTTTAGGAGGGATAGCTCGAACAATGTCAAGAGAAAGTGGGCTCGCAACATCAAATGTGGGCACACTAAACTTAGATTGATTCATAGAGGCAATTTGTTGTTGTAAAGAAGAGACAGTTTGTGCAAGATTGTTAATGGTCGCTTCAGTCGAAGAATTCATATTAGATGTGTTAGATTGAGATGGAGGTGTTATGTTATTGAAAGAAGGTAAAGAGTAAGGTGGTGGGACTCTATGATAGTTAGTCATAGGAGATGATTGGACAGGAGGAACACTACAAGGAGGAATGGAATGGTTAAACGAATTGCCCCCTTGCGTCATGTTCATTTGTGGAGATGTAATAGGAACATTCATTGAAGGAATGAATGAAGAAGTCGGAATAAATGAAGGAAGAGGGTTAATTGAAGAAGAAGGATTGCCCCCATGACTGGTGATCACAGGAGGAATATCTTGTATAGAAGTTGCCATTATGTTTGATGTAAAGGTAGGTATGCTAGCAATAGAAGTTGTTAAAGGAACAGAATGATTGACTTGAGTAGGAGGTTGTGTATAACCCAAATTTTCAGCACAACTCTTCATAGGCATCACATTCAAATCCACAATGTGTGCAATACCACGCAAAATATCAATTCCATTCTTATCACTTTGAAGCATACGTTTTAGACCCTCAATTAAAGGAAGAGCTTGACTATCGAGATACTCATGAGACATCCATTGTCAAAAATCATCAAATTGGTTATCCAATTTTGAAAGTTGTTCTTCAGAAACCTCATGGAGAGCTTCTTCATCATTAGGAGGATTAGAGGAATTACCCATGTCCTCGTTAAAAAGGCTATTCAAATTAGGTTCCATCTCCTCAGTAGTTAAACCTTGGAAAGACTTAATTCTACGGCTTCGTCTAACGGGAATAGTGTAAGTAGGGCTTATTGTTGTAAAACTCATGCACTAGAAAGAGAGAGAAGATTTTGAATTTAGAGGTAGCAATTTTCAGTAAAATCAGCCAATCTTCCGGATTTAAGTTGTTAAATACAATCAGGACAATCTCCCGAAATTTCGAAAAAAATGTCCGGGACCGTGGTGCTCGGAGTGCAACACGGTCCTTGCAACTTTTTTCGAAATTTGCAAGGATGAAAGTTATGATGATTTTAGAGCTAATCTGAAAAAATTGAGTGATTTTACGATCTGTAGATAGGCCAAATTAAAGTTGCAATCTCAAAATTGAACCCTACCAAGATTGTCGAAAAATGCAAAAATTTGAATTTTGAAAAAGAGAGGGAAACTGAAATTTTGAATGTTATGATTTTAGAGGGAATGTCAAGAGCAATGCAAATTTTGAAATTTAAAAATTGACTCAATTTCATGCAAAATTCAATTTTGAAAGCGGAAATTAAAGTTGTTGTAACTAAGCACTTAATTTCAAAAGTCACAAATTTCAAGAATTTAAATAAAGCACTGAAATTTTTAATGAATGTTAACACACTTTTCAGATTTAGGACAGTAAGAACACAATTTTGACACAAAATTTCAGTTTCAATGATTTTTGAATGATTAGAAGCGTTAATCCAAGCAATCCCTAGACCAACTTTGACTTTAATTTTGAAGGTGTTAAAATTGATAAAATCAGCCAAAATTCTAGATTTTAGCAGGAAAATACAGTAAGATCTAGCTCCCGAAATTTCGAAAAAAATGTCGGGGACGATGGCGCTCGGAGTGCACACGGTCCTCGCAACTTTTTTCCAAATTTTCAGGGATGAAAGATATTGTGATTTTATTGCAGAATCCAAAGTTACAGCTGATTTGGAGATGTTTTGATCAGTGAAATTATCAGTCAAAGGTTGAATCAAAAGGGTTTCAAAAATTAGGGTTTTGACACTTAACCACTTAATTTTCAAAATTAAAGCACAAATTTGAATTGATAATTTGTAATAGAAGGGCAGATCTGAAACAAGCATTAACAATTAAATATTTCACAAGTTTAATTACTAGAAAGAAAATTTAGGGTTTTTATGCAATTAACCTCTAAAATTTTGCAAAAGATCAACATGGAAATGTAATCAAGGAATCAAATTTTTCAGATCTAACCATGAATAATCAAAAAGGATGTTCACGTCGGGTTCACCAAAATGTAAAGCGGAAAATCGCGATCGAACCCTAGTTGCTCTCCCCTCTTCCAACTCCAAGGAGAGAGAAGGGAGATTCACTAGGGTTGATGGTTTTCACTTAGGGGAGAGACTTTACATTCAAAAGAAGGGTTGAAACCCACGAGATCCAATCCCACACAATGCAAGATTTAATGCTAAATGTGTTTCAAGGGTTAAGAAAGCAAGGCTACCCTCTTTTGTAAAGAATGTGCATAGAAGAATTAAGCTAGGAATGCATAGAAAGTGACAAAGATTCGCTTATAAACTGAGATAGGGATACAGTATGAAGTTGCGGACCTGGAATTAGCAGTAAAATGTCGATACGGCGCTGTCCTGCAAATTTGAGCAAAAGTTGTCAGGACGATGGCGCCCGAGCGCCACGGTCCTCCGAAAAATCCGCAAAACGAAGGGGGATCTGTTCGTCTCTGCACAAGGATTCTAGATCTTCAATTTCAGCCGCGTACCTGCAACCTACACACAGAAAAGCGAAGACGATTGGGGGGTTAGGGATTAGGGGTTTGCCTTTAGGTCAAACCCCGGTTTTGGAATTAACCAAGAAATGAGCAATGCTGTAAATGTAAATGTCTGTAATGTAAAACAAGTACTAATACCTTGTTGTAAGGATGTTTGTATCCTTATGTGCGAAGGTATAGATGTTGTATATTGTATGTTGTAGTAGTATGTTGTATGTAGCATGTAGTATGTGATCTCCTCTTCAATGGTTGAATCCTTGTCTTGAATGCAACACTTAGCCTTGAATGGAGACTTGAAATGATCAATTGCTTGAAGGAATGCTTGAATGTTTGAATGCTTGAGTATAGTTTCCATGCTTTTTCCATCATATCGAATGAAAGAGGAAAATGTAGTTTATATACTTGTCAATTAGGGCTGATAGACTGATTTTCCCGACCTTAGGCCGACCAGGAAAGTTTATTTTCCAAATTGCAAACAAAAAGACCCGAAGTCCAAAGGAGACCGGGCCCAAAATAGGACGCAGGGACCAGGGCGCTGGGCGCCCTGGTCCTTCGGGCCCAAAATAGGACCCAGGGACCAGGGCGCTGGGCGCCCTGGTCCTAAAGGACCAGGGCGCTGGGCGCTCTGGTCCCATCTCCTGGGACAGCAGGGTGCAAGGAGGTTCAGGCCAGGGTGCATGAAAAATGCAGTTTTCAGTGTCGTAATCAGGTTTCGGGGTCTCCATTCAGGTTGCATGTTGCGTCGCCATCGTGAAGACCGAAATGCAGTCGAAATTGCAAGTGTCATAATTTTAGGACGCTACACTTCAATATGTTCATCAGTGGTTCAACCCCCTAAATAGTAAAATTTGCTGCAAAATTTGTCCGGGTTTCTAGGTAGGTCATGTATACCCCTTGGTATGGTTCCCATCGGTGTGGTCTCTTGGTCGAAGTAGGCCATCAAAGGTAGTGATGGTGGATGTTGAGTCACAAAAGGTGCAGTGACAGGCTAAGGACTAGGGATCAGTTGATCTCTTATGCTGGGTATGGATGACTGCACTAGTGAGGATGTTGAGGGTTGTTTCTTAGCTTTGTTCTTCTTCCTCCTAATGGCAGGCCCTAATTCAACTAAGTCAGATGGTGAAGAACCACTCCTAAGGACTCGATGGAATCTCTTGGGAGAAAAAGATGATATATGATCCAGCTTAGTACCTCAATTTTTTGGTTGAGGAGGTGGTTGTGGATTTTCTCATTGGTTCACCTAAGGATTGAGTTGTTTTTGTGCCTTTGCTTCTATACGTATACCCTTTTGTCTCTCATTGTCTAAGACTTGTCGTACTTGTAACCAATGGTTGTAATTTCTTGTATTGTCCCATGCAAAGTTGTATAGCTGAGTAAGAATGTTGTCTTGCTCATTGTTGAGGTTAGGTTGGGTAAAGGGAATCAATACATCTCCTGGAAGTACCATATGTGGTTCACCTACGATGGGATTAGTCTTGGCCCTCCTAGCGCCAGTTTCTGTTGACGTGTGTTTTGACACACCCACCAACAGTTAGGCAGTTTATGCAAACACTCACAACCTCTCATGAAAAGTAATGAGTTTGGAAGAACTCACTACCCCAAGGTCTCTGTAGTTGGGTCTCGACGGTGATGGATAGCCCAATGGTTGATGTGGTTATACCTATAAAGGGGCTTGCTGGTTAGAACTAAATCTCACTGGTTACGAATAATTGCACTTCCTTTTTTTTGTATTTTATGATTTAAGATTCTCTAGGGAAATAAAATGCGAAGCATAGAGGGAAATAAGAAAATAACAATAAAGATCAATACAATGACAACTTATTAAACTATTCAATTAGTTCCCTATAATCCAAGCAATTATCAAATATTATCCAAGTCAGCATTCAACAATGGACCTCCAAAAAACCTGCAAAATCATCAATTTCACAAATCTGTGGAAATAAAATCATCAACAATATGGCCTATCACAACAATTCTCATACACCGCTGACTTATGCAATATGATTCATAAAATGATAGACAAAAAGATTAAACCACATTGCTAACTCAAAATAATAGATGTTACCAGATTACACAGAACGATTTGGTAGAATATAAACATAGATCAAGCAATCTACAAGCTGCTTTTCATATTAATCTCCATGAATGTATAACAAAAATAACTCAAACATCTTAATAATCTGCAAAATACTCTAAAATCTCCAAATAGGCTGCAAATCATCAATTTGGGACCCTTACAAATGAATCTAACTTCTCGATTTATAGAAGTTTTCCACCCTATTATCTGGGAAATAATTCTACTCTAAATTAAGAACTGATCCTAGGAGTCGTAGTTAACTTGCAAGTTTCTGCCTTGATACTCATCTTAACAACTACAAAATGGGGATTGCATGAGCACTACGAAGACCCTTCTTGGCAAGCCACATTTTCGTAATCATGCAAAATTTCTCTCAAAACTGGAACTTGAGTAGGAGCAACAATTTTAAAAATACAAGAAAAAGCTTTGCTATCTTTAGTGATTGTGTGCTTATCTTTTATTTCTTGGAAAAAGCCTTATAATTTTCAATTATACATGCAACTGCCTAGATTGGAGGATTGGCTACATGCTTAATTCTAAATTTATATTTCTTCAGAGCCTCATCCACATGTGCTCCTTGCTCCTCTAACTCCTTCACCATATCCGCCACCTCTTCACACTGAGTAATCAACTATGTGTATCTATCCATAAGAGTGACATCAAACTGGGCAGCAGGTTCTAGGTTTTGTGCCTCATACACATCCCACTGATTCAAAACTTTCTGTTGATCCATTATTTTGGTATCGACTATTCTGAGGCCAAAAGGTCCTACTATAATTGTCACAAAATTCTCATATGATAAAATTTCCCTGAGGAGGGGATCCTGAATGTTAGTCATATCCTTGATATACTGTACATCTCTATCTTCAGCTCCAACATGTATACATAGGACTGTAAGTTTTCATAGCTATCCCCTCCTAAGAGATCCTCTTCTACTACCACCTCTTCTCCTAGCCTTAGTATCCTTTTCAAAATTTGGCACTGTTTATTGAAAGTGTTCTCCTTATGGTCCCATTGTGTGGAGCAGGTTGCCAAAGCTCCACCTGCCTGTACTGCCTTATGGTATATTTCCATTGTATTCTACAGAAACAATCTAATCTTGGCCGCATTTACCTGGGTCCAAGATTTGGTGGCAGTAGCCACTCGTCTCACCTCTAGTAGTGCCTTTACCTCTCCCTCTAGCAGTGATGAGGCTGAAGGTAGGTCATCCACTCTACAAGAGTCTAGAGGTTTACACATTTCTATTAGGAGTTGTTTATATTGCCCCAGTTGTGTCTTATGTTGGCATTTTTTATGATTATGTTGTGATTGTCATTGATGGACACACACTTGCTATGAGATCACTTTTTTTATGGATGAGTTATGGTCAACTGGTATTTGTTTCAAACTGGTATTATGTTATAGTCTTTAGACTATCGGGGTCTTATAGAAAGTGTTTACCGATCTCAAGCGGCATGAGGACCTCAAGCGGTTCGAGGATCTCAAGCTGAACGGAGAAAAGGAACTAGAAGTGATAGTTATCATTTTCCCAGTCTTCACTTTTGTCAACCAGTAATCTGTTTAATAGTTAAATTGGTATTACTTTGAGTTACTAATCGGTAATTGGGAAAGTTGTATAAACCGGTAATACTCTGTGATGAGTTACCAACCGGTATATTTTTGTGATGAGTTACCATCCACCGACACTTTGACAGTGATTTTGTGCCATGTTACCAAATGTGTCTAGATACAATGAACCTAGGAACTTGCAATGTAATCCTATTGGAATGACATGAAATCAGATTCCTTTTAAGGACATCATGTCTAGGGTTTTAGTATGTGTGTAGCTATTAGGGTTTTTGGTGGTTGATGAATTCTTGTATGTGCGATCTTAATAGATAAGATCAAGTTTGTGTGTTGTAACAGAGTGTGGATTTACTGAAGACTGAAGTAATGCTGAAATGCATTAGCAATGAGCTATCATGGATCTAACCAAGTAGATTGTGCTATTTGCTAGAACATTCACTTGTCGATTACTCACATATTTGACAAGTTAGAAACCCTTAACCGGGTAGGCCCAGAAAAGCCTTTGTAAATCCTCTAACAAGGTGATTCACGTTTGTGGATCTAAAATCCTCTCACAAGGTAGTCTTTAATCAGACTTATCTCCTAACAGAGATTGAGATTCCTAATAGGATCTGTTCTGGTAAAGAACATTGTATGACCTTAACCGGTTTGACCTTAACTGATCTGGTTACTATTCTATAGATAGTTACTTGTGAGTTTCATCTCACTGTGGTTTTTCCCATTTGGGTTTCCACGTCAAAATCTCTTGTGTTATGGTGATTGTGCTTCTGTGGGTGAATGCCTTACTTGTTGTTTGGTTTGCATTTGTGTTAACCGGTTTACTGCTAGACTGATAAAGTGTTTGAGTTCAGTATTTTTTGGTATACTAATTCACCCCCCCCCTCTTAGTATTCATCAATTGGGGCTGAATTCCTTAAGCTCCATATTTGAGGTGTGCTCCTTTTCCACGCGCCCTCTGACAACACTTGTGGCTAGCTCCAAGGCATCCAGCTCTCCCCACTTGGTTTGCTTACCCAAATTTACCTGGGATATTTGATATTTGGGAGAAACCTGTCCTTCAATTTCATGTGGTATTGCCACATCTGCAATCACCTCACCAGAATCTATCTTTGATAAAAGATGGATGGTTTTCAGCCTTTT
Source organism: Cryptomeria japonica (assembly GCF_030272615.1). Taxonomy (NCBI): domain Eukaryota; kingdom Viridiplantae; phylum Streptophyta; class Pinopsida; order Cupressales; family Cupressaceae; genus Cryptomeria; species Cryptomeria japonica. Next base: position 475,631,260 of record NC_081408.1, read on the forward strand.
AAACTTTAGAGGTTCCTCAGTGATTATTTGTTGTAGAGTGACTTCTAGGAGTTTTGCTTTTCTCTTTTTCTTCCCGAAGGTGAACTCCATCCATTGTGGTATATCTTCATCTTTATCACCTTGATGTGATACAATATCTATAGTTATGACATGAACCTCCGCCTGCTCCTCTGCTTCATCTCCTACTTCGGCTCCTGTTTGCCCAAGATCTTGGAGCAAGGAAATCTAGTGGGCTAGGTTCACTTGGAGAGCTTGTTGTTTGTGTAATTCTCCTAGCTTGCCACTGACCTCTTCATTGAATGCCATTTCTTCATCACTTGGCTCCGTCTTTGGTTGCCTGGCTGTTGTATCCTTAAGAAGGTCTTCTTGATCTTGGGGCGTTAGGATCAACCTTTCATTCAATATGTCTTCTGTGTCACCCCCTTCACCTTCTAGTGGTCGTTGCTGCTCAAGATCCTCTTCTTCTTGATCAAAGTCAGACTCGACGTTTCTAACTTTCACCCCTTCAGTGGTGGAAGTGAAGCCTTGCACTCTAGGCAGCCCTGCAGATATATTGACCATTGGTGGTGTAGGAGCAGTGGTGCCTCGAGCACTTGTTGTACCTATTGAAAGTGGTTGAGTGGGTATCTCCTCAGTAGCTTCTACATTCTCTTCTTCTTCTTGGGTACCCTCTCCTTCGGTGTGGCCTATAGCCATCCTTGGTGGGAGAACTTTGGCGAGTGGCACCGCACCCAGCCCATCGATCACCCCTAGGTCTGTAGCCTTCATTAATAGTTCATACTTCCTCATCTTTTCTTGGAGTTTCTTCAATAAGTCCTTAGTGCTCTCTTGAGGCCTATCTTCCTCACCTGGGTTGGTGGAGGTATTCTATCCTGAGGTTGACCTTGTCTTTCAAGCATATTCTTTATCACCTCTTGACTGAGGTACCCCTAAGATGGATTCCTTCTATTTTGTTTTTGATATGCTGGGCCTTACCCTCTATCTTAGCCATTGTTTAGTTCTATTAATGACCGCCTGGGAGACCTTCTCCATATTTTTATCTTCAGATGCAGACCATTTTATTGGGGAGAGATGCCGCTTATCTATCTCTAATTCTCTATAGACTAATTCAAGTAACTCTCCATCATCCTTCAGGACCTTTGGGAGGTTAGTCTCAATACCAAAATCCCTTACCTATGGAACAGATAAACTATTATAGTTCTTTTCCTTCACCTCAAAGCTATCTTGTAAGTTGGCCCAAAAGTTCTCCAGGTTGGGCTTGTGCTGCTCATATGCCTTAGGCATAGCTTGTTTGAGTTTCCCATAGGGATCATAAAATTCCCTAGCATGATCATATTCCTTCAAGTTTAAATCTTGAAGCTCTTGTTCTGCCAACTTTGCCACTTGTATTTTGGAAAAAGCAAAGTATCCAATAGACACCGAGAAATCAATTCATGTTTTATGCTTTGATGACAATAGTGACTGGAGGCCTACAAGTTGCCTTACATATTCTAGCAGAATCACCCTATCGTTGCAATAATGAGGCAACAACATTGGGTTCCTTGTGAATCCACTAACCCTGATGTAAGTGAAGCGTGGGTTTTGTATGAACCAACATGCCCACTCCCGAATGATAGCCATAGCCTCTGGGCTAATCTGATATCCTGCATCCCTTGTCAATATGATGATTAATGGGAAAACAAAGGCATCATTAACCCTCTTGAAATGTACCTTAGCATTGGCTAGAGTGAATTCGGAATAATACTCCCATATCTTCTTTTGTCCTTCCTTCTCTCCCAATTGTCCTTCCACCTGTAGGCCTAGGAATTTTCTAGCTCTGGCAACTATCCAGATGACATATGATGTGAAGAAGAATTTTTGTGTGTGCTTCACCTCTTTCACCTCCTTACAAATATTATCAGAGAGGATTTGTGGCCAATCAAAGTATTATTTCCATATTAAGATAGTGCTCATGAACTGGAACATCCAGGGAAGGAAGTGCTTGCAGTCTGGCTTGCCAAAGGCCCTACTGAGCATAATGATCAGGTCCTTTTGGGGTTCTTTGAAATCTGCCCTTAGGATCTTTGTTGCCTTAAGCCATGTCTTTCTTTCTTCTTCTAGCCAGTTGGCATTCATGTGCCTCTTGTTGGTTGATGTTTTGTCATTTCATGCCTTTAAGGCCTCTTCCTCAGTTAGCAGAAACACTTCTTCCCTTCTAGGGATACCAAAGATGAATCGAAGCATATCTGGGGATAAGTCTACAACTATTTTACCCTGTTCATCTGTGCACTTTCTAGTCTCTAGATTGAAAAATGGGGCAATGCCCTTTATTAATTATGGTGCCTGCAATGATTGTGCGAATATAGTGGCCTCTACTGTTGGCTTTATGTGAACTGGTATGAGGACATAATGACATTGTAATGTTGCCATTGATGTCAATATGTTGAAGAGGTGAGAACTGACATATGTGAGAACTGGTATAACACTATGAACTGGCATTTGTGCCAAAGTAGAATAGTGTGTTTGTTCAAGGTGAACCAGCATATGGTTATGGGAACCGGCACATGGAAGCGTTGTATGACTATCGGTTGGTAGTCTCAACTTCAGGGTTTCCGGTTGAAGTACTTCAAGCCTGTGTGGCTCAACCGGTGACCTTATGTGATGAGTTAGAATGATAATAAAGAATAGATCATGCTGCCACGTAAGCCTTGTGCGCATGAAGAATCTTGCATTGAGGAGATTTTTCCTATCTACCTCAGGAATATGCGAAGTCTGTAAATGGTGATAACGTGTGATGGGTTATCAGTCGCCATGAAATCGGTGGAAAATGAATGATGGATATTAATGCACTATGCTCAAGAGTCAAGATTGAATCGTTTGAATTCCTTAACCTAATAGGTTTAGGGTTTAGGGTTTATGCTACCAACCTATCTATTTACCTTTAAGGTCTATGTTGTGATTCTTTCTAGGGTTGTTGGCAAAATTTGTGTGTGTGTATCCAAGAGAAGAGATACATGTTTCTTGCCAGACCAAAGGAAAGAAGTGATACCTGCAGAGTGTAAGTGCAGAAGGCAAAGAGGAGCTGAAGCGAATCTACATTGGAATTGAGTGTTGTTACCATATCATTGTAATACCTATTGATCTCTAACCACTTCAACAGTTGAGAAATCCCTTAACAGGGTAGCTTTAACTGGCTTGTTGAAAATCCTTTAACAGGGTGACTCAAAACCATTGAGTTCTTGAAATCCTCTAACAAGGTAACCTTTAACAAGGTTTAACCCTTAACTGGGTATTCTAGCCATCCCTTAACCGGGTGATCCCTAACAGGATCGGTTCCTAACAGAACCTATTGTATCAGTCTTTAACCAGACAAGGCTCCTAACAGAGTAGACTTCTAAAGAGTTCAAAAACAAGCTTGTGGGTATTCATCCCCACCATGGTTTTTCCTAGTTGGGTTTCCATGTGAAAAATATGTGTGTCATGTGTGATGTCTTCTTTATGTGATGCTATGTTGTTTTCTGTCAAGCAATGAATCATGTTGATCTAGTTGCTTATATGTACATCTTTGATGGTAGATTACTTGTTCATGCATTAGGGTGAAATGGAAATGAAGTTTTAGAGTGTATGAGAAGATAAGTGTCAACCAGTTTATGCTTGTCTCAGTTATTCTGGGTTTTGTCGGTTGTACTTTGTTTAAGGACTGGTGTTACTATTTGTCTATTAATGCACAGTGTCTGCTGACAAACCAGTTCAAGAGTGTGTTTTTGTCTATACTGATTCACCCCCCCCCCCTCTTAGTACTAGTTTGGTACTATTAGTTCATCATTGAGTTATCAATTGGTATCAAAGCATCCTCCAGGTCCTCTATGTTATAAGCTTAACTGATTCAGGTAAAGATCCTAGTCAGATGATGAAGAGGGAAGGTCCAAAGTTTAATAGGGAAAAATTCAATACATGGAAAGATAGGATGAAGATATACATCAGAAGCATGGGTGCTCAACACTGGAGCTATGTTGAGAATGCCTATGTTGCCCCTATCAGTACTCTTACTGATGACCAAAAGAGAGAGATGCAAGAGAATGGGCAAATCATGGAAGCCCTAATTAGTAGTTTATCTAACATTGAGTTTATTGATGTCCAAGATAAGGTAAATCCCAAAGAGGTATGGGATACCCTTGAAAATATCTATGGTGGTGATGAGCATGTTAAACAAGCTAAGGAAGAAATCCTTAGAGGGAAGTTTGAAGACATGTGGATGGTTGAAGGTGAGACCATTCAACAATATGGAATAAGAATCAAAACCATTGTTGGAGATAACAAGAGTGCAGGTGGTAAAATGGAAGACTCCACTATGGTAAGCAAAGTCCTGAGATCCCTATTGTTAGTCTATGCAATAAGGGTTGCTTCTATTCAGGAGCTGAGATCAATAGACAAGACTAAGGTATTCCTAGACTCCATCATTGCAAATTTGACAGCCTATGAGCTAAATAGTTTTGATGGCGGTTTTCAAAAGATTGAATCAGCTTTTAAAGCTTCTGTTGTACCATCTAGAAAAGGAAAAGAAGCTAGAACTAGTGGTGAACCAAGACAGAGTAGAGAAATGGATGATGAGGAGATTCTGATGGCATTTGAAGCTCTCCTTGCTAGGAAACTTCCTAAAGGAACCAACAAATACAGAGGTAAGCTTCCTTTGAAATGCTTTTGTTCTAACCGGATATGACATATTTCTATAAATTGTCCTAATGGTGACAACGAGTACAAACCAGAAAGGTTCAAGGAATTCAAAGGAGGAAACCAAAGAAACTATTTTGTGGCAGTTGATGAAGGTGTCACAGATGAGGAATCTGAGGATGAAGAAAATGAAGATATTGTGTTTGTTGCTGTCAAGGAAGATGTGTCAGATAAGAAGGCTCTTGTTTCCTGGTTTGATAATTCCAATGAGTGGATCATTGGCAGTGGCTATTCTCACCAGATGACTGGTGACCAGAATAAGTTTCTATCCTTGGAAGAGTATGATGGTGGTGTGGTTTGTTTTGGTAATGCACCATGTATGGTCAAAGGCAGAGGGTCCATCTCTCTGAATGGAAAGAGTAGTGCTAACAATGTGTATTGGGTTGATGGTCTAAGACACAACCTTCTGAGTGTTGCCCAACTTAATGACAGTGGTCTCACTCTAGAATTCAAGAATTTAGAATGCAGAATCAAAGGAAAGAATGGTGATATGGTGGCCACTGGCATGCAGACCAAAGGTAATCTATTTCAGCTAAATGCAAATATAAGTACATGTCTTATGGCTAAATTTGATGATAGCTAGATATGGCATAGAAGACTCTACGATGTAAACTTTAGTAACATTATGAAGGCTAGTAAGATCAAGGCAGTTAGACGGTTGTCGGTGCTAAGAAAACCAGATAATACCTTGTGCAGAGAGTGTAAATTGGCGAAAATGTCTTCCTCAACCTTTAAAGGTAAATCTTTCACTGCTGACAATCTGCTTGATCTTGTGCATACTAATTTGTGTGGTCCTATGAAAACTAGGAGTGTGTAGGATGATAGGTACTTGATGATTCTCACTGATGACTACTCAACAATGATGTGGGTCACATTCTTGAAAGATAAGTCTAAAGCTTTTGTAAAGTTCAAAGCTTTTAGAGCATTAGTGGAGAAGGAAAGCGGTAAAAGGATCAAGTGCCTGAGAACTGATCAAGGAGGGGAATTCACTTCCAGTGAATTTAACAAGTACTATGAAGAACATGGCATCAAGAGGCAACTGTCTACCCCACAGACTCCATAACACAATAGCCTAGTAGAGAGGAATAACCGGCCTGTGGTTGAAGCAGCTAGAACCATGTTGATTCAAGGAAAGGTAGCTCACACCTTTTGGAGAGAATCAGTGAGCACTGTAGTCTATACAATGAACCGAGTACTCATCAGGAAAGGTAAGGATAAAACTCCTTATGAGTATTGGACTGGTAAGACACCTGTGGGTAGCTACTTTAGAGTGTTTGGTAGCAAATGTTACATCAAGAGGAGTGAACACTAGAGCAAATTTGATGCGAAATGTGATGAGGGAATATTCCTAGGGTATTCCACCAAGAGCAAAGCTTGCAAGTGTTTCAATAATAGGACTCAGAGAATTATGGAAAGCATCAATGTAAGAGTTGATAAAACCTATGAGAGAACTGAGGAAACTAGCAGTAAGCAAGTGGTAAATGAACTGGTCGTAACCTTCTGGGAACCAGTTGTTAGTCAACCAAGTACCAGTAACAGTGTTCCTACATCAGCAGATGTAGATGCTGATACTAATGGAGATGAGGATGAAGAAGAAAAGCAAGAGGAATCTATCAAGACCATTCCTCGGTATGTCAAGCTGAATCATGATCCTAAGCAGATCATAGGAGATAAGGATGCATAAATCCTTACAAGAAGAAAGGTAAGAGAAAATTCATGTATGATCTTTGAATTTGAGCCTAAATCATTCAAAGAGGCACATAAAGATGAAGACTGGATCAAGGCAATGGAAGAGGAACTTGACCAGATAGAGAAAAATGGTACATGGTCTTTGGTACCCAGACCGGAGCATAAAAATGTCATTGGTACCAAATTGGTCTTCAGAAATAAGCTGAATGAGGATGGCACAATGATTAGGAACAAAGCCAGATTGGTGTGCAAAGGATATGCTCAAGAAGAAGGAGAAGACTATGGAGAAACCTTTGCTCCTGTAGCCAAATTGGAAGGAATTCGTATGCTCCTTGCATATGTAGCTTTTAAAGGTTTCAAAGTATATCAAACGGATGTAAAATCTATATTCCTAAATGGTGTACTTGAAGAGGAGGTATATATAGAGCAACCAGATGGGTTTTCCCTATCTAAAGATAGTGACATGGTATGTAGGCTACATAAAGCATTATATGGTTTAAAGTAGGCACCTAGAGCATGGTATGAACGCCTGCATTCCCATCTTGTGAAGATTGGATTTGAGAGAACAAGTTAAGATAGCAATATTTACTTGAAGTCTGAAGGAGATCAGATCCTAATCTATGAAGTATTTGTTGATGACATTATCTTTGGTGGAGATGACAAGATGAGTCATGAGTTTGTAGATGAGATGAAGAAAGAGTTTGAGATGTCACTCATAGGGGAGATTAAGTTCTTCATTGGACTGCAGATCCAGCAGATGAGAGATGGAATCTTTACCACTTAGTCCAAGTATGTCAAAGAGGTGTTGAGGACCTTTGGCATGGAAGATAGAAAACCGGTTAGTACACCGATAGTAACCAGTTGTAAACTATCCAAAGAGGATGACTCTGCATTGGTTGATGAGAAGGAATACCGATCCATGATTGGTAAGTTGCATTATGTAGTGCATAGCAGACTGGATTTTGCACATGCAGTTGGCATTACTGGAAGGTTCCAGAAAAGTCCAAGAGAATCCCACTTGGTTGCAGTCAAGCAGATTCTTAGGTATCTGAAGGGAATTGTTGACTATGGATTGTGGTATCCATATAGCAAGGATTTCAACTTAAAGTATACACAGATGCTGATTGGGCAGGTAATGTAGATGACCGGAAAAGCACAACCGGTGGTGCATTCTTTCTCAGTGGTAGACTGGTCTCATGGATGAGAAAGAAGTAGAGTTGTATCTCTCAATCTATAGCGGAAGCAAAGTATGTTGCAGCTTTCATGAACTTCACTTAGACAATTTGGATGAAGCATGTATTAAATGGCTTCAAAGTTCCTGTATCTGAACCAGTAAGTATATTTTGTGACAATACTAGTGCAATTAATATCTCCAAGAATCTGGTTTTACATTCTAGAACCAAGCACTTTGAGCTTAAGTATCATTTCTTAAGGGAAAAGGTTCAAAACAAAGAGATTGCACTGGAGAATGTTTCCAGTAAGGAGTAGTTAGCAGACATATTCACCAAGCCTCTCCCGAACGCTACATTTATGTACTTAAGAGGTGAATTATGGGTGTTGCCCCTTCAGGAGGTAAACTAAAAGCATATACTCCACATCAGTTAGGTATTGCATACTCAAATTTATTTTGGATTGATGTGTTGAAGGATGCTACTCCTCAAGGGGAGCAGCATAATGGAACAGGGAAGCTTGTGCTTCCACTTTGGCATTGTTGTCAAAGGGGGAGAAGATGTGAAGCGAACAAGATATCGGCATAAATTGGGGGAGAAGATGTGAAGTAGACAGATATCTTTGTATATTGCCATCAATGTCAAAGGGGGAGATTGTTGGCATTATGTGAACCTGTATGAGGACATAATGACATTGTAATGTTGTCATTGATGTCAATATGTTGAAGAGGTATGAACCAGTATAACACTGTGACCCGACATTTGTGCCAAAGTAAAGCGGTGTGTTTGTTCAAGGTGAACCGGCATATGGTTATGGGAATCGGCACATGGAAGTGTTGTATGACTATCGGTTGGTAGTCTCAACTTCAGGGTTTCCAGTTGAAGTACTTCAAGCCTGTGTGGCTCAACCGGTGACTTTGCATGATGATTTAGCATGATAACAAAGAACAGATCATGCTACCACGTAAGCCTTGTGCACGTCAAGAATCTTGCATGGAGGAGATTGTTCCTATCTACCTCGGGAATATGCGAAGTCTGTAAATGGTGATAACGTGTGATGGGTTATCAGCCGCCATGAAATCGGTGGAAAATGAATGATGGAGATTAATGCAATGTACTCAATGGTCAGGATTGAATCATTTGAATTCCTTAACCTAATAGGTTTAGGGTTTAGGGTTTATGCTACCGACCTATCTATTTTCCTATAAGGTGGATGTTGTGATTCTTTCTAGGGTTGTTGGCAAAAGTTGTGTGTGTGTATCCAAGAGAAGAGATACGTGATTCTTGCCAGACCAAAGAAGAGAAGTGATACCTGCAGAGTGTAAGTGCAGAAGGTGAAGAGGAGCTTAAGTGGATCTACATTGTCATTGAGTGTTGTTACCAAATCATTGTAATACTTGTTGATCTCTAACCACTTCAACAGTTGAGAAATCCCTTAACAGGGTAGCTTTAACCGGCTTGCTGAAAATCCTTTAACAGGGTGACTCAAAACCATTGAGTTCTTGAAATCCTCTAACAAGGTAACCTTTAATAGGGTTTAACCCTTAAGCGAGTATTCTAGCCATCCCTTAACTGGGTGATCCTTAACATGATCGGTTCCTAACAAAACCTATTGTATCAGTCTTTAACCGAACAAGGCTCCTAACAAAGCGGACTTCTCAAGAGTTCAAAAACAAGCTTGTGGGTATTCATCCCCACCGTGGTTTTTCCCAGTTGGGTTTCCACGTGAAAAATATGTGTGTCATGTGTGATGTCTTCTTCATGTGATGCTATGTTGTTTTCTGTCAAGCGGTGAATCATGTTGATCTAGTTGCTTATATGTACATCTTTGATGGTAGATTACTTGTTCATGCATTAGGGTGAAATGGAAATCAAGTGTTAGATTGTATGAGAAGATAAGTGTCAACCAGTTTATGCTTGTCTCGGTTATTCTAGGTTTTGTCGGTTGTACTTTGTTTAAGGACCGGTCTTACTATTTGTCTGTCAATGCACAATGTCTACAGACAAACCAGTTCAAGAGTGTGTTTTTGTCTGTACTGACTCACCCCCCCTCTCAGTACCGGTTTGGTACTATTAGTTCATCATTGAGTTATCATCTACTAGGTTGGATCTCTTTATTCTTCGGTGGAGGGCATCCAGGCTAGGTTTATTCAACTGAGTTTTGATATCTTATATTTTTATATGACCGATTTCAGTGTCTATAACCCATCTGATTTGATCCTCAATCTTTGAGACATGAACCTATCCCTGGTAATGGTACTTCATGGTAGCTGGGAGTCTATCAATTTCTTTGCCTCTTTTGTTGGCGGATGAGTCCATCTAACCACTCTAACCTGCAAACCAAAGACAAATCTTCAATCTCCAAAATTAGGCATAAAATTTAATTTGCTTCGGGACTTCAGGGTCCTGGGGTCCTGGGTTAGGCACAAGAGGAGAAGGCGCGGAACTCTGGAGATCTGGGGTTCTGAGCTCATGGAATTGGGTGATCCAGAACTCCAGGGTTTTGGGGTGGTGGGAAGGCAAGGCATCTAGAACTCTGGGGCTCTGGGGTTCATGGGTGGGAAATGAAACCACCTGGAACTTCGGGGCTTCGGGGTTCCAGGGTAGGAAATGAAACCAGCCGAAACTCCGGGGCTCTAGGATGGGAAATGAAACCACCTGGAACTCCGAGGCTGCAGGGTTCCGGGGTCAAAATGAGGGCATGCAAACGAACGTGAAAAAAATGAAAGAAAACAAAACAAAAGGAATGAAAAGGAAAACTAACTAAGAAAACACAACAAGGGCGAGAAAATTCACCAACCTAGTGAATCGAAGTGCCCTAAAATGCCAAAGGAAGCTTGGAGATCCGGAAGTTCGCAACTTGGAGCTCGAGAGGAGGAACTGTGGATGCACAAATGAACTTTCAAAGTCCATTATCTCTATTTATAACCCCCCTGAACTCATCCATACGAAGGCGTTAAACACAACCTCAGGACTCCGAGGTCTTGAGGTTCCGAGCTTGACAAAAGAAAGAATACTGCACCCTGAAACTCTGAGGGTCCGGGGTGTCAGAGCAGGCAACAAAGACGACCTTGGGACTTTGGGGTTCTGAGGTTGTCAACAAAAATGACCTCAGGACTCCGAGACTCTTGGATTCCAAGGTCAACAACAAAAAGACCTCGGGACTCTGGGATTCCGGAGTTCCGAGGTAAAACCAAAAAAAGACCTCGAGACTCCAGGATTCTGGAGTTCCAAGATAAAAACCAGAAAAAAAGACCTCAGGACTCTGAGATTCCAGAGTTCCAAGGTAAAACCAAAAAGGACCTTGAGACTCTCGGACTTCAGAGTTCTGAGGTAAAACCAAAAAAAAGAAAAAGGGGGTCCACATTTTGACTCAAGGAGACTAATGGGGAGAACAAATATGCTAGGCATAACAACTACTACAACAGTCCTAGGAAGTGGTTGTTGGCATTATGTGAACTGGTATGAGGACATGATGACATTGTATGTTGTCATTGATGTCAATATGCTGAAGATGAGAGAACCAGTATATGTGAGAACTGGTATGTTACCAAGAACCGGTATAACACTATGAGCCGGCATTTGTGCCAAAGTGAAGTGGTGTGTTTGTTTAAGGTGAATGAGCATGTGGTTATGGGAATTGGCATATGGAAGCTTTGTATGACTATTGAATGGTAGTCTCAACTTCAGGGTTTCCGATTGAAGTGCCTCAAGCCTGTGTGACTCAATCAGTGACTTTGTGTGATGAGTTAGCATTGTAATGCAGAACACATCATGTTGCCACATCAGCCTTGTGCGCATGAAGGAGATTGTTCCTATCTACCTTAGGAATTTTGTGGAGTCTATAAATAGTGATAATGCGTGATGGGTTATCAGCTGCCATGAAATCGGTGACAAATGAATGATGGAGAACGTCTTGAGATTGGTTCAAGATTGTTGCATTTAATGCAATGTGCTCAACGGTCAAGATTGAACCATTTGAATTGCTTAACCTAACAGGTTTAGGGTTTAGGGTTTATGCTACTAACTTGTCTGTCTCCTATAAGGTCAATGTTGTGTCTCTTACTGAGGTTGTTGGCAAAAGTTGTGTGTGAGTATCCAAGAGAAGAGATACATGATTCTTTCCAGACCAGAAGAGAGAAGTGATACCTGCAGAGTGTAAGTGTAGAAGGTGAAGAGGAGCTAAAGCAGATCCGCATTGGCATTGAGTGTTGTTACCATATCATTGTAATGCCTATTGATCTCTAACCACTTCAATAGTTGGAAAATCCCTTAACAGGGTAGCTTTAACCGGCTTATTGTAAATCCTTTAACAAGGTGACTCAAAACCATTGAGTTCTTGAAATCCTGTAACAAGGTTTAACCCTTAACTAGGTGATCCCTAATAGGATCAATTCCTAACAGAACCTATTGTATCAGTCTTTAATCGGACAAGGCTCCTACCAAATCAGACTCTAAAGAGTTCAAAAATAGCTTGTGGGTATTCATCCCTACCGTAGTTTTTCCCAGTTGGGTTTCCACATGAAAAATATGTGTGTCATGTGTGGTGATATTCTTGTGATGGTTTGAGTAATTTATGTGTGAAGGTAAATCATGTTGATCTAGCTGGTTATATATCTTTTGATAATAGATTACCTATTCATGCACTAGGGTCAAATGGAAATGAAGCATTAGATTGTATGAGAAGATAAGTGTCAACCAGTTTATGCTTATCTCAGTTACTCTGGGTTTTGTTGGTTGTACTCTATTTAAGACCGGTGTTACTGTTTGTCTGCCAAAGCACAGTGTTTGCTGGAAAACTAGTTTAATATTGTGTTTTCGTCTATATTAATTCACCCCCCCCCTCTCAGTACCAGTTTGGTACTATTTGTTCATCATTGAGTTATCAATTGGTATCAGAGCATCCTCCAGGTCCTCTGTGTTATAAGCTTAACCACTTGAGGTTAAGATCCCAGTCTAATGATGAAGAGGGAAGGTCCAAAGTTCAACAGAGAAAATTTTAGTATATGGAAAGACAGAATGAAGATATACATTAGAAGCCTGGGTGCTCAACAGTAGAGCTATGTTGAGAATGCCTATGTTTCCCCTACCGATATTCTCACCGATGACCAAAAGAGAGAGATGCAGGAGAATGGGCAAGTCATGGAAGCCCTAATTAGTAGTTTATTTGACATTGAGTTTATTCATGTCAGAAATAAGGTAAATCCCAAAGAGGTATGGGATACTCTTTAAAATATCTATGGCGGTGATGAGCATGTAAAAAAAGCTAAGGAAGAAAGCCTTAGAGGGAAGTTTGAAAACATTCGGATGGTTGAAGGTGAGACCATTCAAAAGTATGGAATAAGAATCAAAACTATTATTGGAGATATCAACAGTGTAGGTAGTAAAATGGAAGATTCCACTATGGTAAGAAAAGTCCTGAGATCCTTAATACCGGTCTATGCAATAAGGGTTGCTGCTATTCAGGAGTTGAGATCAATAGACAAGACTAAGGTATCCCTAAACTCCATCATTGCAAAGTTGACAGCCTATGACCTAAATAGTTTTGATGGCAGTGTTCAAAAGACTGAATCAGCTTTTAAAGCTTCTATTGTACCATCCAGAAAAGGAAAAGAAGCTAGCACTAGTGGTGAACCAAGATAGAGCAGAGAAATTGATGATGAGGAGATTCTGATGGAATTTGAAGCTCTTCTTGCTAGGAAACTTCCTAAAGGAACCGACAAATATAGAGGTAAGCTCCCTTTGAAATGCTTTTCTTGTAACCAGATAGGAAAAATTGTTGTAAACTATCCTAATGGTGACAACAAGGACAAACCAGAAAGGTTCAAGAAATTCAAAGGAGGAAACCAGAGAAACTATTTTGTGGCAGTTGATGAAGGTGTCATAGATGAGGAGTCAAAAGATGAAGAAAATGAAGATATTGTGTTTGTTGCTATCAAGGAAGATGTGTCAGACAAGAAGGCTCTTGTCTCCTGCTTTGATAATTCCAATAAGTGGATTATGGATAGTGGTTGTTCTCACCATATGACTGGTGACCGAAGTAAGTTTTTATCCTTGGAAGAGTATGATGGTGGTGTGGTTCGCTTTGGTAATGATGCACCATGTATGGTCAAAGGCAGAGGGTCCATCTCTCTGAATGGAAAGAGTAGTGCTGACAATGTATATTGGGTTGATGGTCTAAGACACAACCTTTTGAGTGTTGCCTAGCTGAATGATAGTGGTCTCACTCTAGAATTCAAGAATGGAGTGTGTAGAATCAAAGGAAAGAATGGTGAATTGGTGGCCACCGACATGCAGACCAAAGGTAACCTATTTCAGCTGAATGCAAATATAAGTACATGTCATATGGCTAAATTTGATGATAGCTGGATATGGCATAGGAGACTCTGCCATGTAAACTTTGATAACATTATGAAGGCTAGTAAAATAAAGGCAGTTAGAGGGTTGCTGGTGCTGAGCAAACTGGAAATACCTTGTGCAGAGAGTGTCAACTGGGGAAAATGTCTTGCTCAACCTTTAAAAGTAAACCTTTCACTGCTCACAATTTGTTTGATCTTGTGCATACTGATTTGTGTGGTCCTATGAAAACTAGGAGTGTGCAGGGTGAAAGGTATTTCATGATTCTCACTGATGACTACTCAAGAATGATGTGGCTCACATTCTTGAAAGATAAGTCTGAAGCCTTTTTAAAGTTCAAAGCTTTTAGAGCATTAGTGGAGAAGGAAAGCGTTAAAAGGATCAAGTGCCTGAGAATTGATCAAGGAGGGGAATTCACTTTCAGTGAATTCAACAAGTACTGTGAAGAATATGGCATCAAGAGGCAACTGTCTACCCCCCAGACTCCACAACAGAATGGCCTAGCAGAGAGGAATAACCGGACTGTGGTTGAAGCAGCTAGAACTATGTTGATTCAAGGAAAGGTAGCTCATACCTTTTGGAGAGAAGCGGTGAGCACTACAGTCTACACAATGAACCAGGTACTCATTAAGAAAGGTAAGGATGAAACTCCTTATGAGTATTGGACCGGTAAGACACCTATGGTTAGCTACTTCAAAGTGTTTAGTAGCAAATGTTACATCAAGAGGAGTGAACACCAGAGCAAATTTGGTGTGAAATGTGATGAGGGAATATTCCTAGGATATTCCATGAAGAGAAAATCTCTCAAGTGTTTCAATAATAGGACTCAGAGAATTATGGAAAGCATCAATGTAAGAGTTGATGAAACCTCTGAGAAAATTGATGTAACCGGCAGTGAGAAAGTGGTAAATGAACCGGTTGTAACCTTTTGGGAACTAGTTGTCAGTTAACAAAGTACCAGTAATAGTGTTCCTACACCGGTAGATGTAGATGCTAATACTAATGGAGATGAGGATGAAGAAGAAAAGCAAGAGGAATCTATCAAGACCATTCCTTGGTATGTCAAGTTGAATCATGATCCTAAGCAGATCATAGGAGATAAGGATACAGGAATCCTTGAAAGAAGAAAGGTCAGAGAAAACTCATGTATAATCTCTGAATTTGAGCCTAAATCATTCAAAGAGGCACATAAAGATGAAGATTTGTTCAAGGCAATGGAAAAGGAACTTGACTAGATAGAGAGAAATGGTACATAGTCTTTGGTACCCAAACCGGAGCATAAAATTGTGATTGGTACCAAATGGGTTTTCAGAAATAAGCTAAATGAGGATGGCACGGTGATTAGAAACAAAGCTAGACTGGTGTGTAAAGAATATGCTCAAGAAGAAGGAGAAGACTATGGAGAAACCTTTGCTCCTGTAGCTAGATTGGAAGGAGTTCATATGCTCCTTGGATATGTAGCTTTTAAAGGATTCAAATTATATCAAATGGATGTAAAATCCACATTCCTAAATGGGGTACTTGAAGAGGAAGTGTATATAGAGCAACCAGATGGGTTTGCCCTATGTGAAGACAGTGACATGGTGTGTAGGCTACATAAAGCCTTATATGGTCTAAAGCAGGCACCAAGAGCATGGTATGAATGCCTGCATTCCCATCTTGTGAAGATTGTATTTGAGAGAACAAGCAAACATAGCAATATCTACTTGAAGTTTGAAGGAGATCAGATCCTGATCTATGAGGTATTTGTTGATGTCATTATCTTTGGTGGAGATGACAAGATGAGTCATGAGTTTGTAGATGAGATGAAGAAAGAGTTTGAGATGTCACTCATAGGGGAGATTAAGTTCTTCATTGGACTACAGATTCAACATATGAAAGATGGAATCTTTATCACTCAGTCCAAGTATGTCAAAGAGGTGTTGAAGACCTTTGGCATGGAAGATAGAAAATTGGTTGGTACACTGATGGTGACCGGTTGTAAACTATCCAAAGAGGATGACTCCTTATTGGTTGATGAGAAGGAATACCGATCAATGATTGGTAAGTTGCATTATGTAGTGCATAGCGGACTAGATATTGCACATGCAGTTGGCATTACTGCAAGGTTCCAGAAAAACCCAAGAGAATCCCACTTGGTTGCAGTCAAGCAAATTCTTAGGTATCTAAAGGGAACACTTGATTATGGATTTTGGTATCCATACAGCAAGGATTTCAACTTGAAAATATTCATAGATGCTGATTAGGTAGGTAATGTGGACAAACAAAAGAGCACAACCAGTGGTGCATTCTTTCTCGATGGTAAACTAGTCTCATGGATGATTAAGAAGTAGAGTTGTATCTCTTAGTCTACAGCGGAAGCAGAGTAAGTTGCAACTTTCATGAACTGCACTCAGACAATTTGGATGAAGCATGTATTGAATGGCTTCAAAGTTCCTATATCTGAACCGGTAAATATATTTTGTGACAATACTAGTGCAATTAACATCTCCAAGAATCCGGTTTTACATTTTAGAACCAAGCACTTTGAGCTTAAATATCATTTCTTGAGGGAAAAGGTTCAAAACAAAGAGATTTCACTAGAACATGTTTCCAGTAAGGAGCAGTTAGCAAACATATCCACCAAGCCTCTCCCAAAGGCTACATTTATGTACTTAAGAGGTGAATTAGGGGGTGTTTCCCCTTCAAGAGGTAAACTAAAGGTATATACTCCACATCAGTAAAGTATTGCATAGTCAAATTTATTTTGGATTGATGTGTTGAAGGATGCTACTCCTTAGGGTGAGCAGCATAATGGAATAGGAAAGCTTGTGCCTCGACTTTGGCACTGTTGTCAAAAGGGGAGAAGAAGTGAAGTGGAGAAGATGTGAAGTAGAGAGATATCTTTTGTATATTGCCATCAATGCCAAAGGGGGAGATTGTTGGCATTATGTGAACTGGTATGAGGACATGATGACATTGTATGTTTTCATTGATGCCAATATGCTAAAGAGGAGAGAACCGATATATGTGAGAACTGGTATGTTACCAAGAACCGGTATAACACTGTGAACCGGCATTTGTGCCAAAGTGAAGCTGTGTGTTTGTTTAAGGTGAACCAACATGTGGTTACGGGAACCGACATATGGAAGCTTTGTATGACTACCGGTTGGTAGTCTCAACTTCAGGGTTTCCGGTTGAAGTGCCTCAAGCCCGTGTGACTCAATCGGTAACTTTGTGTGATGAGTTAGCATTGTATTGCAGAACAGATCGTGTTGCCACGTCAGCCTTGTGTGCGTGAAGGATCTTGCATGAAGGAGATTGTTCCTATCTATCTTGGGAATGTGCGGAGTCTGTAAATGATGATAACGCGTGATGGGTTATCATCCGCCATGAATTCAGTGGAAAATGAATGATGGAGAACGTCTTGAGATTGGTTCAAGACTATTGCATTTAATGCAGTGTGCTCAACGATCAAGATTGAACCATTTGAATTGCTTAACCTAATAGGTTTAGGGTTTAGGGTTTATGCTATTGACCTGTGTGTCTCCTATAAGGTCGATGTTGTGTCTCTTACTGAGGTTGTTGGCAAAATTTGTCTGTGTAACAGGGTGACTCAAAACCATTGAGTTCTTGAAATCCTCTAACAAGGTAACCTTTAATAGGGTTTAACCCTTAACCGAGTATTCTAGCCATCCCTTAACTGGGTGATCGTTAAAAGGATCGGTTCCTAACAGAACCTATTGTATCAGTCTTTAACTGGACAAGGCTCCTAATAGAGCAGACTTCTAAAGAGTTCAAAAATAGCTTGTGGGTATTCATCCCCACCATGGTTTTTCCTAGTTGGGTTTCCACGTGAAAAATTTGTGTGTCATGTGTGGTGATATTCTTGTGATGGTTTGAGTAATTTGTGTCTGAAGGTAAATCATGTTGATCTAGTTGGTTATATATCTTTTGATAATAGATTACATGTTCATGCACTAGGGTAAAATGGAAATGAAGCATTAGATTGTATGAGAGGATAAGTGTCAACCGTTTTATGCTTGTCTCAGTTACTCTAGGTTTTGTCGGTTGTACTTTGTTTAAGACCGGTGTTACTGTTTGTCTGCTGAAGCTTAGTATCTACTGCCAAACCGGTTTAATATTGAGTTTTTGTCTGTACTGATTCATCCCCCCCCTCTCAGTACCGGTTTGGTACTATCCGTTCATCATTGAGTTATCAGTGGTACCTCTCTTTCTATGGACGAACTCCTTAGGCTTCAAAACTTTAAAGATTACCTTCAAAAACAACAAATCAAGAGAGCCCACAAGAATGCTTCTTCTTGAAAGCGTCCTTTTTGCTCATTTCATCAAACCCATGACCATAATGTTGATGATTGCCCGATTTTCAAAAATCTATTCAAGATGGCATAGATAGTGGAAAAATTAGAATTGTGGATAATAAAACTTCTTCTTCTAACAGACCCTCTTCTTCATGGCAACACGATATTTACCATCCTGATAGATTAGCTACAAGAATCTATTGGAAGTTGAAATATGACAAGAACATTTCCTTTCCTCCTGAAAATAAAAACAAACATCTTAAGCAAGTGAAAGGTATTCAATATTGCATTTTTCATGATTTATATTCACATTCTCTTGGAAAATGTTATACATTTAAGAGATTTGTTCAACTATAATATGATCTTGCACACATTTGTCTCACAACAGATCTAGTTGTCTTTCTTGGTAAAAACATTGTGCCTTAGCACTTATTTTCCATTCATGTTTCTCTTCACCCTATGGCATAATTAGCCCATTTACAGGGGGCTTTTTATCATTAGTGGTGGTATTGTTTCACTTTAACATACTTTGGGTCAATAACATGAAGTCCATTTTTTTTCTTCTTTCTATACATTTATCTCTATCTTTGTGCATTATTCATTATTAGATCTCTTTTCTTGCATAGGGTTATTCTTATGTGAGCATATAATTGTTCTTTGGTTTCCCTCTTTTCTTGGAGAGGGGTATCTTTAATGAGTGTTGCACTTCTTCTCTTTCCTTCATTCTCTTGGAAATATTACCTCTTCTATGGTTTTTATTATTCGCAAGTATGATATGCCCCTTAGCAGGGAATGATCTCTTGGCAGATATATATCCTTTCCTTGAGAGGATTTGTTCCACTAGGATGGCATATCACTTGAAACTAATCACCATTAGAAAATGTGTAATGTTTCTCCTTGTTTTCTCACTTGGGGGGCAAGGATTATCATTTCTTACAATAGTATGCTTTTACGATTTATCTCCCTTGGGGAATATATGATTCTTTTTCTCTCTTCTTTTTTGAAGATTACCACTTCTTGAGACATGTATTTACATTTACTAATGTCTTTTCTTGCATGCATTCATGTAAGTTCATTGCACATTTACTTATGTTTAATCTCTCTCTATTAGATTGTGTAAGCTCTTCTCATTGTTCCATAGCTTGGGCGGCAATGATCCTTCTCTCTCTCTTCCTCTAGGGATCCACTTTTTCCTATTAAGTGGATGGTTTTGTATTACTTAATGTCATTCCTTGTGTGAAATTGTTGGTTGTTGGCTCAAGGATTTTCTCTTATACAAGAGGTATAAATCCTTGATTATAACCTCTCTCACACTTGGTAATTTACATCTATGATATATTCACCCATCCCTCTAGGGGCTAAAAGTGAGTCATCCCTCACCAAAAATCCCTTTTTACCTAGAAATAGGAGGAAGGATTTGATGAATAATGATGAACAGTTAGTACCAAACTGGTACTGAGAGGGGGGGGTGAGTCAGTACAGACAAAAACTTTCCCTGTACCAGTTTGATTGCAAAGACTTCACTTAACTGGTAAATAGTAGCACCGGTCTAAATCAGGGCACTACCGGTAAAACACAGTGAGAGTATGAAAGACATAAACTGGTAAACACTTAGATCTCTACACAATCTAATATCTCATTTCCACTTCACCCATATTCATAAACAAGTAATATATCATCAGAAATATAATGACTGCCGATTCAACATGCTTTACCACTTGACAAAGAATATTAAAGCATCACACATGACACACTAATTTTTCACGTGGAAACCCAACTGGGAAAAACCATGGTAGGGATGAATACCCACAAGTTGTTCTTTGAACTCTTTTGAAGTCTACTTTGTTAGGAGCCTAGGTCAGTTAAAGACTTTACAATAGGTTCTGCTAGGAACCAATCCTGCTAGGGATCACCCAGTTAAGGGATGGCTAAATACCCAGTTAAAGGTTAGAACCCTGTTAAAGGTTACCTCGCAAGAGGATTTGAAGAACTCATTGAATTGAGTCACCCTGTTAAAGCTACCCGATTAAGGGATTTTCCAACTGCTGAAATGGTTAGAAGTCAATAGGTAATACACTAATCTGATAACAACACTCAATGCCAAGACAGATCCACTTTAGCTTCTTTGCTTCTGCAATCACACTCTGCAGGTATGAACACACTTCTCCGGTCTAGCAAGAATCAAGTATCTCTTCACTTGGATAGACACATAACATTTGCCAACAACTTCAAAATGAAAAATATCATCGACCTTATAGGAAACAGATAGGTCAGTAGCATAAACCCTAAACCCTAAACATTTAGGTTTAACAATTCAATCAGTTCAATCCTGATCGTTAATCATACTACATTGAATACAACAGTCTTGAACATATCTCAATACGTTCTCCAACATTCATTCTTTGTTGCTTCAAGAAGTTGATAACCCATCACGCGCTCTCCATCATTTACAGAGACTTTGCACATTCCTGAGGTAGATAGGATCAATCTCCATGCAAGATCCTCAAGGAAATCCTTCACGCGCACAAGGCTGATATGGCAACACTATCTGATCTTCATTACAATGCTAACTCATCACAAGATGTCATCGATTGAATCACACAGGCTTGGAATGCATGAACTAAAAATCCTTAAGTTGAGAATACCAACTAGTAGTCATGCCAAATGAAACCCCGATACAAAACTTCCCATATACCGGTTCTCATTCTAACATACCGCTTCACTTTTTCACATATACCGGTTCACAATATCATACTGGTTCTCACATATACCGGTTCACAATATCATACTCGTTCTCACATATACCGGTTTTCTTACTTCAACATATTGACATTAATGACAACATACAATATCATCATGTCATAATCCTTTGTGCATATGCCCACAGGATTTCATTCTTGTTCTTTCCTTTTCTTGTTCTAGAAGATTTTATATTTGTCTAAGACAACACCTCTTGGGGGTAGATGTCTTTTTTAACAAAGATCTCTTCTCCTCCAAGGATCACATTTACACTTACAATAAGATATCTCTTTTCAATTATCTTATCCTTGCTTGAAGAGTATTCCCTCTCTTGCTTGGATTTATGACATCTTTGCATAGCGGATATCTTCTTTCTGATGAAGGTAGGTATCCTTGTTTTGTTTTCCTTAAGATATCAAAATTAGTCTATGTTGACATCTTAAAGGGGGGTTACCCACACTGCTCCTTTGTACTATACTTCTCTCATGCATTGTATAGAGAGATATTATTGGAACCAGATGGAAACCTCTTAGAGCAATATGTCATCACTTTTCTTGTATAGTGAGACATTCTTGGAACCCTAGGGAAACCACTTAGGGAAATATGTCGTCACTTTTTGTATAGTGGGTCATTCTTGGAACTAGAGCATGATCTCTTAGAGCGATATGTCTTCACTTCTTCTTTTTCTTGTACAGTGAGACATTATTGGAACCAGAGGGAAACCTATTAGAGAAAGATGTCACTTTTCTCTTGTACAATGGTTCATTCTTAGAACCAAAGCATGGTCTCTTAGAGCGAGATGACGCCACTTTTCTTTTATGCAGGGTGATTAGTCTCCGAACTAGAGCATAGACTCTTAGAGCAAGATATCACACCTTTCTTGACACTTTTACTATACATTCTATACAAGTTGTAGCGAACTCAGGCATAGACTCCTATGAGGTGCTTTGAACCTCACTTTCACACATGCGTATGAGGTTGAGTGGAACTAACGGTGTTCTCACTCTCTCTCTCTCTTTACATGGATCACCTAGGAAGGCTCTAGGGGCAAGATTTTTCATGTCCTTCTCTCCATGGAGCACCTAGTTTAAGGGATGAGATGTCCATGGTTTCTTTCTTCTCCACCTTTCTTCTCATGGATCACCAAAGTGTGTATTCATGTTTTCTCTCATCTTCCTCTCATGAACTCATAGATTTACTATTGATAGTTCATGGATGATGTCATATTTTCTCTTTTATGTCATTTCTCGTGTTTATGTGATGGCATTGGTCTTTGTGTCCTGATTAGTTGTTGACACATATGAGGTTGAGATCTCTTCGACTAGTTAGTTTGTCATCTTGTGTCTTGTTCTTGTCATGTGTCTTTCTGCACTTTGTCTTTGTTTTTGTGTGTCTTGTGCCTTTTTGTTTTGTGTGCTCTTGCATATGTTGGCATGAGTTGAGACCCTCAGATTGGGAACTTTTTGCTTCTCAATATTAGTGGTGTCTTATACTCCTTGTGGCATTTCTCCTCATCTCTCATCTTCATCTCTCTCTTTTCTTCTACTTTACCAGCAATAGTGGCATAAGACATACTCTCGCTAAACTGGGGGCTAAATGTAGTGTCATAAAACTGTGACACCTATAATTTTAACCATATTTTGGGTCCTCACCTTGAAGATGGCATCTCCTTCCCTAACGGAGACCTATTTATGCATTTTCAACACTTCACTCTTTCTCCTTCATGACTTGTGTCTTCTCTACACCGTCCCCACCTCTTAGGGTGGCCCTATGTTAGGTCTGCCTGATCTCCTATGCACTATTTGTCTTCGGGGTTTGCAATTCCTCTTTGTCGGCCTTTGATGGTTGAAAGTTAATCCTTGAGGCATGTATAAAAAGGAATTAAATACCCTCATTCATGGATGGATGGACAATGAAAAGACAAATAAAGAGCATAAGGAGAAAATATAAGATTTCAAGGTCATCATCAAGCATTCAAGAATTCAAGTCTTCTTCATTCATCCATTGGAGCAACATTACAACATTCATTTGCAAGCATCTGTGTGTGTTAGGGTTTAGTCATGTTACATGCCATTTCATACAATATTTGTGGTTACATTCAAGAAGCAAAGCAATCATCATCAACAAGTTGCATATCTACAAGGTATTACTTTCTTTCAAGTTTGATTCCTCAGCCAGGGTTTGACTGAGGCAAAAACCTATCCACAACCATTCTCCCTCTCTTTTATGTGTGTAGGTTGCAGGTGTGTAGCTGTAATTGTAGGTTTGGGATTCATTTGCAGAGACGGAATAACCCATTCATTTCGCGGATTTTTTGGCAGACCATGTACATTCCCGCCATGGTTTCAATGACTTTTCTTCAAATTTGCAGGGCAAATCCGCATCAATATAATTAGCTCAGATTCAAAGTTACAATGTGATCTCAAATTGGTAGCACCTCTTTTCACTCATTTCCTCTCTCTTTTCTGCATAGTCAACAATTCAAATTTCTCATTTACAAAAGAGGGCAAATCATACTTCAACCACTTGCAATCCACTCAAAATTCCCATCCTCATTTCCCTTGGATTTGGATCTAGCAGATTAAACCCCTCTTTTGAATGTAAAGTTCCTTTCCAAGTGAAAATCATCCTAGTGGCTTCATTTCTCTCTCCTAGGTGGGGAGTCACTAGTATCCAATTTTCCACTTTACACAACTAAATGTACTTTGTTCTTGCATGTAATATAATATTTTTTGAAATATTAATAGCACTAGTGTTATCACAATGAATAGTCACCAGTTCAAACATGTCTTCTTTAAAACCATTGAAAATCAGTCTCATCTATATAGCCTGACTTCAATTCATTGATGTTGCCACATATTTTGCTTTAGCTATAGATTGTAAAATACAAGATTGTTTCTTGCTTATCCGAGACACCAATCTTTCTCCTAAAAAGAAATCTCCATCAATTGTTCTTTTTTGGTCATCAACATTTCCATCCGTCTGCATCTATGAAAACTTTTAAAGAAAAAGTATTTTTGTAAGGATACCACAAACCATAATCAATTGTTCCTTTCAAATACCTAAATATCCTTTTTACTTCTACCATGTGTGTCTCCTTATCATCTTTTTGAAATATTTCAACCAATCCAACATCATGTGCAATGTTCGGTCTGTCGTGAACAACATAATAAAACTTTCCAATCATAGACGTGTATTATTTCTCATCCACATACGGTGAATCATCTTGTTTTGACAATTTACAACCTATCACCATCAAAGTACCAACCGGTTTACAATCTTCCATGCCAAAAGTTTTCAAGACTTCTTTTACATACTTAGTCTGACAGATAAATATTTGATTCTCTAGTTATTGAATTTGTAAACCAATAAAGAATTTTATCTCACCGATAAGAGACAGCTCAAATTATTTCTTCATTTCATCTGCAAAAGGCATACACATGTCATTATTTCCACCAAATATTATATCATCAAAAAAAACTTCAGCTAGTAACATTTTGTCTCCATCAGTCTTCAAATATATGTTACTATCCTCACTGGTTCTCCAGAATCCTATCTTGATCAGATGTGCATGCAATCTTTCAAACCATACTCTAAGAGCTTGCTTCAATCCATATAGTGCCTTGGGTAGTTTGCAAACCATATTTTCTTTTTCACTCAATGCAAAACCATCGTATTGTTCTATATATACTTCTTCTTCCAATATACCATTCAGAAAAGTTGATTTAACGTCCATCTAATATACCTTAAATCCTTTAGAAGCAACAAAGGCAAGCAACATTCTAAAACCTTCAAGTCTTACCACCAGTGCAAAGGTTTCACCATATTCTTCACCTTCTTCTTGTACATACCCTTTGCAAACCAACCTTGCCTTATTTCTACCAACTTCACCATCCTCATTAAGTGTGTTTCTAAATACCCATTTTGTCCCAATAACATTTTTGTCTTTCAGTCTAGGACCAATAGACCATGTATTGTTCTTCTCAATCTATTCAAGTTCTTCATTCATTGCATTCAACTAGTCTTCAGCTCAATAGTTAAAATTAGACCGAAATTATCTCTGATTTTTCTTCTTGTTTGCACACCAGCATTCTTGTCACCTATAATATGGTCTTTCAAATGATTTAGCCTTACATATCTTGCGATTACCATTTTTGGTGCAATGCTTTCTGCTTCATGTTCATCATCTTCTTCATCGCTTATCGGTTGAGCTCCTATTTCTACATTGTTCTACTCGTCTTCCTTATACACTTCTAGTTCAATATACACAAGTTTTTCCTTATCATCAGTAGGCTCAGATCTACTGGATTCATCAAGTTTGTTAGAAGATTCATCAATTTTAACATTCACACTCTCAACTATTTTCTTTGTCCTTTTATTATAAAATTTTAATTCTTTACTCTTGGTTGAATATCCAAGAAATATCCCTTCATCACTCTTCCCATCAAACTTTCCAGTAAAATCATCTCTCTTAATAAAACATCTACTACCAAAAACTTTAAAGTACCTGACATTAGGAGTCTTACCATGCAAAAGTTCATAAGGTGTTTTATCATTACCTTTCTTCACAAGAACCCGGTTCAAAGTATAAACATCGGTGCTAACTGCTTCTCTCCAAAACATTTTTGGAAAATCTCCTTGTATCAATATTGTTCTAGCAACTTCCACTATTGTTATGTTTCTCCTCTCTGCAATGCCATTTTGTTGTGGAGTCTTAGGTGCTATCATCTGTCTCTTTATTCCATGTTCTTCACAATACCTACTAAACTCATCCAAAGTAAATTATCCACTCTGGTCAGATCTTAAGCACTTCAGATTCCTATTGGTTTCCTTTTCAACTAGGGCTTTAAAGATCTTGAATTTGCTAAATGCCTCTGATTTCTCCTTCAAGAAAGTTACCCACATCATCCTTGAAAAATCATCAGTTAAAATCATAAAATACTTATCACCATAAAAACTTCTAGTCCTCATAGGACCACATAGATCAGTATGCAATAAATCAAGAATATGCTCTGAAGAAAAATATTTACTCTTAAAAGATGTCGAATTCATCTTACCCATCTAATAATCTTTGCATAACACATTATCTTATTTAACAAGTTGGGACATACCTCTCACCATACTTGATTTGTTGACCTTTATCAAATTATCAAAGTTGACATGACATAACATTTTGTGCCACAACCAGCTATCTTCAATTTTAGCCACCAAACAACTATTCACATTAGCATTCAAATGAAAAAAGATTACCTCTAGTTTGTTTACCAATAGCAATCAAATCTTCATTGCATCTCATGATCTTGCACACTCCTTTTTTAAACTCAAGGTGATATCCTTTATCATTTAGTTGTCCAACACTCAGCAAGTTATGTTTTAAAAATTCAACCAAATAAACATCATCTGCATTACTCTTACCATTCAGTGAAATAGATCATTTACCTTTGACCATGCAGGGTGAGTTATTACCAAATCTTAGAACACCGCCATCAAACTCTTCAAGGGATATGAATTCATTCTTATCACCGGTCATGTAATGTGAACAACCATTTTTTATTATCCACTCATCACTAGAGTCAAACTGAGATACCAAGGCATTTTCATCAGTCAAATCTTCCTTCACAGCAACAAATACAATCTCCTCATTGTCATCAACTTTAGATTCCTTATTTGTCACACCTTCATCAACTGCAACATAGCATTGTTTCTTCCCTTGTCCTTTATATTTCCTAAACTTATCCTTTCTATCATTGTTAGGGAAATTTGTAGCAATATGTCCAATATTATTGTAAGAGAAACACTTAAGAGGTAATTTACCTTTATATTTACCAGTGCCTCTTGGAAGTCTCTTAGCTAGAAGAGTTTCAAACTCAATTAGATGGTCTTCATCATCATTATCTCCTCTGCTACCGCCATGACTAGATCTGCAGTCATAACAGTGACATACATATTTCCCTTTTCTCACAGGTATATTGATTGCAGATGCTTTAAAAGCTGATTCAGATGTCTTAGAAATACTGTTATCAAAACTATTTAATTCAAATGTAGTCAGTTTACCAATAAGAGAATCAACAGTGACTTTATCACTACTTACTAACCTCAACTCTAGAATAGTAGAAACGCTTATAGCATAGGCAAGTAAAAGAGTTCTTACTATCTTACTTACAATAGTGTCATCTTCAATCTTTCCTCCAGTGCTTTTAATACCACCGACAACCTCTTTGATTCTCAGTCCATACTAAGCTATATTTTCACCTTCTACCATTCTCATATCATCAAATTTACCTCTAAGAATCTCTTCCTTATCTTTTTGAACATGTTTATCACTATCATAGATTAGTTCTAATTTCTCCCAAACTTCAAATGCAGTTTCTAATCCATGTACATCAATGTATTCAATATCAGCCAATGCACTTACAATGGCTTCCAGTGCCTGATTGTTTTCCTATTGCTCCTTAATATGATCTGGAGTTAGAGGACCGATAGGGGGTACATATTTAGTAGTAACATGTTGCCAAAAATGAGAACCCATACATTTGATATAAATCTTCATTTTGTCTTTCCATATTGTGTAGTTGTCCTTAGTAAACTTTGGACCCTCCTTCTTCATCATTTTTCTTTGGATCTTTTCCTCAAGCAGTTCATCTTCTGCACACAGAGGACCAACGCTCTGATACCAATTATTACTGAGAGGGGGGGTGAATCAGCAATAATTGTAAACTTTAAAACTTTAACAACCACCACAAACTTCTTTTGAAATAACTCATAAACAGTACCGGTAATAACTGAAATCATACTACTGATCAGATTCATCAAATTGTTCTTTTAAGTGTTCATCAACATGCATGAAATAGAAAGATATCAACTTAACACATAAGAAATCAATCAACAGATGAACACCAGGATTTTCACATGGAAACCCAAATGGGAAAAACCACGATGGGAATTGGTACCCACAATATTTTTGCACTCTTTCAAAATGTGCCATGTTAGGAGCAGACCCTCTTAAGAGTGCCCCGGTTAAGGGATTTACCTCAGCCATGTTAGGAGCTTTACTCTATTAGGAGTAACCTTCTGAAAGGATTTAGAAATCAAGCTAATGAGTCACCTAGTGAAGGGATTTATACAATCATGTCTGTCAGGACCTACCTGATTAAGGGATTTGAGTCTGCTGCAACTGTTAGGGAACAATAGATGTGTGATCTGAAAATAGCACTCTCAGCTTGCTTGTATAGATACTTTCATTCTCAAATCTAGTTCTCTCTTGAAGACACACACATTGGTTTGGCCACACACTTTTCCTTTGATCACCGACACAGTAAATCATCACAGACTTAACCTAAATAGAATTTACAACTTAGTCAATTACAAAACCCTAACCTCAAACTAAGATTTATATCATAGATCATCACACATCTTTACAAATCATTACAGATCATCATATGGATCATTACAACAAATTAAAAATCAATTACAGTCGTTGAATGATCATCGCACATCGATCTGATACACTTTCAAACCCTTAACTCATTCTACTAAGCACTTCGCTCATTTTGAAGCAATTCACTCTTTGATCACACCAAAATAATATTTAAACACTTCACACAGGTTTAGCCACATCATCACTATCTTATAAACATAATGTAATACACCTCCAAACTCAAAATCATTACCGGTTATAAGATTTGAATACCGGTTCTTAAACCCTACAAAAACCTTACAGAAAGTACATCAGTTAATCACAAACATGACTTCCGGTAGCCAAAACATGATGCAGTTCTATTCATAACCTTATTACAATGTTACAAACATATATTCCAAACCTCAACACTAAATTCCTCATCAATCTCAAGATCCAATTACTTAAGCATAACACAGTTTCACATTTACCAGTTGAAGTCCTATTTGCCAGTTAACTGTCAAATCCATTCCATAGCTTTCTGGTCAATTATAGATGACTTAGATAACATGATAGAACAATGAAAACACAAATTGATCATGAAGTCATCAAACAACATCTCTACTATATCATCACCAATAGTCCTTATATCGGTTCATCAATATCATCAACAGTTATGCCAATATACTTGCACACACACACACACACACACACACACACACACACACACACACACACACACACACACACACACACACACACACACACACACACACACATATATATATACACATGCATATATATACATATATACATGCATATATATGTATATATATGCATGCATATATATACATATATATGCATATATATATGTATATATATGCATGTATATATATATATACATGTGTATATATATACATATAGAGGATCTTCAGATACTTGAAGGGGACAATTGGCTATGGTTTATGGTATCTGAAGAATGGTGATTTCATGTTATGTGCTTACACTAACCTCAAAGAGATCAATCCGGATCGGGCCGAAAGAGTAAACACAATGGAAACAAGAGGATGTGATGGAGGAAATGCAGAATTGAATGAATTAGATCATGAAAAATTATTATAGCGGTAACATCTAGATTACAAGATTCAGCTGACTAGCCTATTACATACATGCTAAATTACAAAATTGGTCAACTCCGGACCTCTAAATCTTGGGATTTATCTCTATGTTCTATCTCCTTAATTTATAATGCTCAATTATAATGATTTATATGATCTGAGTGTTGGAAATTTGTAGGAATTGATTATGTGTTGCATTGATCTGTTTGTCATTGATGTCAACACTAGTTGTTTTGACTATTTACCAGTATGTGATTGGTCCTGGTAGGATGATTGGTTTCTGGTTGGTATGTCATGTTGATCCGGTATGCTCTAGTATGGTTTGGTATGTGGAACTGGTTTAGATTGGTTATTCATGTGTTCCTGATGTGTATCACATTTAGATGGTTCAAGATTTGTTGATTCAGAAGCTATCACTTGTTCTAGTAAGCCTTTTGGTTACCGGTAAGGGTTTTACTGAGAGAGCTTTGTTGAAGATATTTTGATATTATGCATAAGTGGTGTTGGTGCATCTTCTATAAGGTTATCTAGGTGCTTATGGTTATCATGTTTGTGTTCTAGTTTTTCATGGTGTTTCAATTGGCTTATGGTGACCTATTATAGGTCTAGTGGTTATTTTGCTAGGTTAAGGACCAGTTTATGTAATGTGTGGGTTGATACATTACCGGTTGGATTCATTCATTGGATTGTGTTGTTTCAGTCTTAGGCCGACTTGGTTGATCATTAAATTGCGGGTTTAAGTTATGAATTTATTATGTTATCTTTTTGGTGGCCGACCTAATTATTTAGGTCCCGGGTTGGTATAAATATGATGTAAGATCTCTTTGTAGATTGATGAGATCATGTATGTATATGGGTTATGGGATTATTTGTATGCGAACAATTTTGTAATCATATGTAGAGGTTTTGGTCGATCATAGGTGATTGAATTAGGTTTGTGGAAGAGGTTTAAGGCCTCTGGCATTGAGCTTAACTGGAACTGTACTCAGGCATGGGAGATTCTATACTTGTAGTTCAATCTTCATTTTGGATTGTTGTCCGATATTTTATGTAGTCAGTGAGACTCATTTTGTGATTACCGATGTTCTTTAGGTTGTTGGCCTTCCTGCATGTGCAAGCCCCTTATTGTCATATTTATTAATATGATCAATGGATAGATATTGTGGGTCTCCAATTCCACCGTGGTTTTTCCTGTTTGAGGTTTTCCAGGTATAAATCTATGGTATTATGGTGTTCATCTTTGTGGTTGCATTATTGCTTATTGTTACATGATTTTATGTTTACTGGTTGTTGAGTTATTATATTAATAAGGTTAAATTTCTCCATTCTTGTAGAACACTGATTCACCCCCCCCCCCTCAATATTCTTGGATCCCAACACCAAGGGGACCTGATCAGCCAAAAGGGATCAAATACCGATGAACAAGATCAAACACGTAAAACCAATAGGTCAGCCTTTACCAAAGAGATTCCTCCAGAAAATCCAAAGGATAAAGTGTGGATCAAGGAGAAGGTCGGCAACATGCCAAGGAACATTGGAATAAAAAAAATGGGCTTTACAAGATATAGAAAGGATCTGATAGGTTCACCAA
The DNA here is from genome assembly GCF_030272615.1 of Cryptomeria japonica. Taxonomy (NCBI): domain Eukaryota; kingdom Viridiplantae; phylum Streptophyta; class Pinopsida; order Cupressales; family Cupressaceae; genus Cryptomeria; species Cryptomeria japonica. The sequence goes on from NC_081408.1 coordinate 475,662,330, forward strand.
GGCAAACAGGTCCAAGTGGTTCCGGTGCCAAAAAATTGTCTCAGAATCCGGAAACGATAGCTTGCCGAAAAATGATCAAAATGCTCCACGGTTTAGGAATAAGGAAGTTGATCATGTCATCAAGAAAAATATAGCTCCACAAGATCCGAAGAGCTAATGGAAGAAAATACATAAAGAAATATTGAAACTGCAACACAAAAACAAATAAAAAAGAAAGGTTTTTGGTTGATGCAAGATTGCCAAGAACCGAGGATGCTCGTGCATCAGATATTTAGGGTTCTTAAAAAAACTGAGCCTCTCACTTTGCTGGGGTCAGAGGAAAACCAAGGTGGTCCACCTCTTCCTAAGAAATCCAATATGATTCTTCAACTAGTTTGTCCTTCCATTTCACAAGATACTCCATGTACTGACTGCTTCATGTAATACTCCAACTGACTACTCCATGTACTATGCCCAATCTGTGTGTCCAAAATGTCTTCAATATGTTTTGGTTCCTTCCGAGGCAATGGTTTCTCTAGTTATACAATATTGTCTTCATCGAATTCTGAAAATATGATATTATGTAGATCTGCAATGTTGAATATATTCAAATTATTAGGTAACTTCATTTCATATGCATTTCTGGAACTGAACTTCCTCGAGATCTTACAAGGTCCAAACTTTTTCATTTGCAACTTGTTATACGTTCCAACTAGAAATCTTTCTTTTCAAAACTTTACCTTCACTTCATCACCAACTTCAAATTCCTTATGTCTCTTTTTCTCATCTACTGTCTCCTTATACTTTCTTTTCATATCCTCTAAATCTTGTTTAACCTGAATATGTAAGGCTGCCATGTGTTATGCAAACTCTTATGCTTTTGCACTCCTCTTATCATCATTAGTAATATCTCTCAATTTTGATATAACTCTAGGGTGTGCTCCTATAACAATCTCAAAAGGTGTTCTTCCAGTACTCCTGTTCACTGAATTATTGTAAGCAAACTCTCCTTGTGCAAGAATCAAATCCCAAGTTCCGATCTTTTCTCCAACTAAACATCTCAACAAATTTCCCAAGCTCTGGTTTACTACCTCTGTCTATCCATCAGTTTGTGGATGAAAACTACAACTGAACTTCAAATTTGTCTTCATATTCTTCCATAATGTTCTCCAAAAATAACCAAAAAACTTAGTGTCTCTATGTAAAATTATGCTCTTAGGTAATCCATGCAATCTCACTACCTCCTTGATGAATAAGTCAGCTACATGCACTGGATTCGATGTCATCTTACAAGGTATGAAATGAGCCATCTTCGAGAATCTATCCACCACCACAAATATAGAATCATTCCATCTTTGTGCTTTAGGAAATCCAAGTATGAAATTCACGCTTTTATCCTCCCAAGGTCTCTCTGGTAGTGTCAAAGGTGACTACTACCTTTTGCAACTTGATAAATTCTACAGCTCTGTACAAATTTCCTAACATCCTTATGGATTTGAGGCCAAAATTAATTCTCACTTACCAATGCTACTATTTTATCAACACCAAAGTGTCCGACTAATCCTCCACAATGCTTCTCCTTTATCAAATTCTCCCTCATAGAACTCTTAGGTATACACAATTGAATTCCTTTGAATAACATCCTATCCTGAATGAAATAATCTAACCACTTTCTTCTATCTACCAGAACCGGTTCTCTACATGTTTTTCAAGGTTCTACAAAATCTGGGTCATCATCATACAAGGTCTTCAACTCCTCAAACCCTAATACTGTCACTCTCATCTCTGTCAGTAAATTCCTCCTACTTAACGCACTCCTATGCTTCAACACAAAGGTGTAACTCTACAAAAATTCTACCCATCTCATATGTCTCTGATTCAACTTACTCTCGTTGTTCAAATACTGTAAGGCTTGATGATCAGTATACAACACAAAATCCTTAGGAAACAGGTAATGTCTCCACTTATTCAAGGCTTGAACTATGGTATAAAATTCCTGATCATACACTAAATATCTCCTTCTTGCATCATTCAACTTCTCACTGAAATAAGCTACTGCTCTCCCTTCTTGACTCAACATAGCTCAAATTGCATTCCCACTCGCATCACAGTCCACTTGAAATACTTTGTTGAAATCTAGTAAAGCTAACATAGGCTTCTCAATCACTTTCTGCTTTAATAGTTCAAAACTTCTATTTGCTGTAGTTGTTCACTTGAATTATTTCCTATCTCCTCTCATTGTCTCAGTCATAGGGTTACAAACTGAACTGAAATTTCAGATGAACTTTCAGTAGAAACTAGCCAATCCATGAAATGATCTTACCTCTCCAATTCTCTTTGGTGTAGGCCATTCAACAATTGATTTTACTTTCTCAAGGTCCAACTTGAATCCATCTACAGATATCACAAATACCAAATAGACTAACTCTTCCTTCATGAAAGTACACTTCTTAAGATTTATCAGCAACTTTTCTTCTCTTAACCTCTGCAAAACTTGTCTTAAATACAACAAATGCTCTTCTTTTGTCTTACTGAAAATCAAAATGTCATCCAAATATACAATAACAAACTTACTAGGTGCATTAGTCAACCCAAAAGGCATCACCAACCATTCATGCAATCCTTCATTTATCTTAAATGTTGTCTTCCACTAATCTCCTTCTCTGATTCTAATCCGATGATATCCACTCTTTAGGTTTATCTTTGCATAGTATTTGGCTCCACTCAAATAGTCCATTTTGTCATCCATCCTAGGTAAAGGAAACTGGTACTTCACTATGATCTTGTTTATTGCTCTTGAATCAGTACACCCATTCTCCATTCTTCTTAGGTGTTAACACTGTTGGTACTGCACAAGGACTCAAAATTTCTTTGATCAAACCTTTCCTCAACAGCTCCTACACTTGTCTGTTCAACTCTTCATTTTCTATCGGTCTCATCTGGTGTGTAACTTTATTAGGCAAACTAGCTCCAGGAATCAGGTCCATGCAGTGACTGGTACTTCTCACAGGTGGTAATCCATTAGGCACATTATCTAAAATGATATCTCCATACTCTGTCAACAATTTCTTTATCTCCTCCTATTGTTCTTCCTCATTCTTTGGGTTCTCAATCTTCTTAGAAACTAAGGCAAAGCACACATTAATTTCCTTCCATCCACCAAACAGATTTTGGCATTCATACAGACTTCACTCTTCAAAGAATCCTCCAAGGGTAACAAGGTCTGTTTCATCCCATTCGCTACAATAGTGTATATGTTCTTTCTCCCATCATGTATTGCTTGTCTATCAAACTGCCAAGGTCTACCCAATAAAAGGTGACAAATATCCATAGGCGTAATATCACACAAGACTTCATCATGATAGTTCCCAATTTTCAATTTTTCAAAACACTGCTCACTTACTAACAACTTATGATCATCCTAAATCCATGCCATCTGATAAGGCTTAGGGTGTTTCATTGTTTCCAACTATAATTTATTCACAATCTCTTCTGAAACAAGATTATCCAAACTACCATTATCAATAAAAATTTACAGCACTTACCGAATACCTTACATCTAGCTTTGAATAAATTTTGCCTCTACAAGGGCTCTTCATCTTCTTCGGTATTATTGTTCTAAAATTTTGATTTCCCAAAACCCCTCTGTAAGAAAATTCAAAGCCTCTGTGGCATATGGAGAGGACAACAAGAAAATAGAACTCTAGAATAACATATAACAAGGTTTCAACAAAACCTTCTACACTTTAAGCTTATCCTAAGCTTAGGTGGGTATACCTCTTGTGAACACTTTCACATTTCAACACAAGATCCATAGTAAAACCAATGCTTAAAAACCTATGAATCTCATCATCTCAATAAAATTGAAACATTAAAGAAAACTTATGCTCATTTTTAGTCTTGATCCCAAGAAAAATAGAAAGAATTCCACAACTAATATTAGTGCCTTATCCAAGCTACAGAGTCACCCAAATTAAACAAGAGTTCCAAATCTGAACATTCCCATATATTTCATCACTTCGGCTTTCATTAACCCTACACATGCCTGACATATATATATATAAGTTCTTTCCCTTTAAACTAAAACTATTTATCAAATTCAAAGAAGAAAACAATTGATTTACTGACAGAGATATTTCATGCATATTTAATTCCTATCCTAAAGAGAAAAGCCAGAAACATATCTATAAGATTGCCTTACAATCCATGTTCAATCGAATAACCCTAAATTATTCAAAGGAAACCAGCAAACTAATAAATGCACACTAGAAGACAATGAAGATTTAGGCCTGAAAAGCTTTGATCTATATATTAATATTCATTTTTTAAAAAATCTTACATAACTCAAGGTAATTTTGAAATAACCAAAAAACCCTAGATATATTTCAGCAGAGTTTCTTTACAAATTCTTGTGATGGTCTATCCTTAAGACTTGGTATCCATTTATAATAATATGGATGCAAAAGAAGCTTCGGACTTTCCTAAGAATAGTTTGTTACAACTGCAATTTTCTTCAAAAAGAAGTTACAAGTCGTTTTCAATCCTAGCGGCTTTTAAGTTTGTTATTCCGCTGTAGCATCTTCTTGAACCTTCGCTTCTTGCACCATGTATTTGCTTTTCCACTCTTGGAACACATCATCACTAGGCCATGAGAAATTAATAATTATCTTCTTCAATTTATCCAACCTTTTCCATATGTTTCTTATTTTCTTAACCTTTGACTCCAAAAAACCATAATGTGACTTTATCTTCTCAATTTCTTCAATTGTGTAGATAAATAAAGATGTGTCATCCGTATTGATAACTTCATTTATCCTCTGGGAAAAGCTATCTCCTAGCTCATCAAGCGACACCTATTTATCTTTCAACTGATTTGGACTAACAAAACCCCCAGGAAACAGTTCAAACTTATTGTCAGCATATTCCTTTCGGTATAAGTTGGCCTTTCTCTCTACACCAACTTTTCCTTCTGCTAACTTAGTCATGCCTTTTACTAACTCACAAGTGGATTTTATATTGGCATCAGCCTTTGTCTCTTCATGAGATGAACACATAAGTTCCAACTCCACTTCCCTAGGCATCCACTTATTCAAAATTGGCTCCAAAGTAGCCTTGTCTTCATTCAGATCAATCAATATGTCCAAAATTATTTTCATATTAATGTACATGTAGCGTCCTAAAATTGCGACACTTGCAATTTTGACTGCATTTCGGTCTTCACGATGGCGACGCAACATGCAACCTGAATGGAGACCCTGAAACTTGCTCACGACACTGAAAACTGCATTTTTCAAGCACCCTGGCCTGAACCTCCTTGCACCCTGCTATCCCGGGAGGTGGGACCAGAGCGCCCAGTGCCCTGGTCCTTCAGGACCAGGGCGCCCAGTGCCCTGGTCCTTCAGGACCAGGGCGCCCAGCGCCCTGGTCCCTGGGTCCTATTTTGGGCCCGATCTCCTAAGGGGCTCGGGTCTTTTTGTTTGCAATTTGGAAATTACATTTCCTGGTCGGCCTAAGGTCGGGAAAATCAGTCTATCAGCCCTAAATGACAAGTATATAAACTACATTTTCCTCTTTCATTCGACATGATACGGATGATGAAAAAAGGCGTAAAAACTATACTCAAACATTCAAGCATTCAAGCATTCAAGCATTCAAGCAATTGGTCATTTCAAGTCTCCATTCAAGGCTAAGTGTTGCATTCAAGTCAAGGATTCAACCATTGAAGAGGAGATCACATACTACATGCTACAACATACAACATACAACATACAACATCTAAACCTTCACACATAAGGATACAAACATCCTTAGAACAAGGTATTAGTACTTGTTTTACAGTCATTTACATTTACAACTCTTGCTCATTTCTTGGTTAATTCCAAAACCGGGGTTTGACCTAAAGGCAAACCCCTAATCCCTAACCCCCCAATCGTCTTCGCTTTTCTGTGTGTAGGTTGCAGGTACGCAGCTGAAATTGAAGATCTGGAATCCTTGTGCAGAGACGAATAGATCCCCCTTCGTTTCGTGGATTTTTCGGAGGACCGTGGCACCGGGCGCCATCGTCCCGACAAATTTTGCTCAAATTTGCAGGACAGCGCCGTATCGACATTCTACTGCTAATTCCAGGTCCGCAGCTTCATCCTATAACCCGAACTCAGTTTATAAGCGAATCTTTATCACTTTCTATGCATGCTTAGCTTAATTCTTCTATTAACATTCTTTACAAAAGAGGGTAGCCTTGCTTTCCTAACCCTTGAAATTCATTTAGCATCCAATCTTACATTGTGTGGGATTGGATCTTATGAGTTTCAACCCCTCTTTTGAATGTAAAGTCTCTCCCCTAAGTGAAAACCATCAACCCTAGCGAACCTCCCTTCTCTCTCCTCGGAGTTGGAAGAGGGGAGAGCAACTAGGGTTCGATCGCGATTTTCCGCTTTACAGTACAGAATAGAAGCTCCTATTGTGTCAGCAAACTTCAACTTTTCCAATTCATCTTGTATGGTTTCAGTTGCTTGAAAACCAAAGTTCGTAGGAGAAGGGGGAAATTCAATGATGGGACTGGTGGGTGGAGGTCTTGCTGGAGAAGAGGCAATTATTAGGGTAGAAGATTCACCTCTCTGGCATTGCCCTGCCAATTGACTCTTTAACTTGGCAATGATACTATCCCTGGTGGCTATCTCCCCTTTGGCCTCATTATAAGCCTTTAAAATTATCTCTAGTTTTACCTGGAGATTAGCCTTCTCCTTAGCTTCCTTCTCAGCTATTGCCACACTGAATTTTGTTGTTTCTAAAATTATGCTAGTAGCTTCTACCATCCCTGTGTCCTGCACTCTCTTCACAATCATACCTCCAATGTAGCTGGACTCTAAAGTGTCCTTCCTTATTCTACTCTCATCCCTCCTTAGGGACCACATGACCAAAGTAGCATTGTCCTTCCTGAATGTCACTCCTTCCAAGGGCTTGGTTTCTTTCCTTACTGCTTCAAGCACTAAGGCATTTGCTATGTCCCACTCAGGAAGAATTAGCACACCAGCTTTTTCTACCATTTCTCTCCCCTTCTCAGGAGTAATGGTTTTGAACTCTGCCATCATTTCTTGTATCACTTCCTCCTCCACTGTAGTTGCATCTTATTGGGGTTGTTCATTCTTCCTCTTCTCACATCTTGCTTTGAATTGTTCAATATGTTGCCTCCAAACAAATTGCATAAAAGATCCTATTGTAACAAAATTATTATTAGCCAGAAACTCTTCACTGGCCTGTTTGATGGTAGGGTCTAACTCTTTTCCTTTAAACTCATCTGCAGTCAAGTTCATTTCAGAACTTGGTGGCTCTTTAGGCATTCCTTCTTGTGTTTTCTCATAAGTGTAGGCAATCTCCCCGAGACTTCCTAACTACAACAATTGCTCAGCCACTGCATGTTCATCTCCCACATGGATTGGGGATTGGGATGGAAAGTATAAAGGCTCATTAGTTTGTATCTCTTTTCCCACCCTTTTCCTTTTAGGGGAATCTTGGATTTTAACCACATCTTCTATTGGTCTTTTCCCTTTTGAAGTGGAAGACTCACCTCTGACTAGCACTAGCACACTGTACTTTGGCCTTTTGTGCATCACATATTCACCTAGAGGGATGGCCTTGGCAAAGGAAGGCTTGGCTAAAACCAACTTAGCCTTTTCAAGATCATTTCTCATTATAGCTTCCCTCTTCTCCTTTAAGGTTTGCATCAAGTCTTCAAAATAAAGAATCAAGAATTTAGTTTTTTCCTCAAAGGGAGTAAAACTAGACAAAGGGTCATAACTGCTATCAAATTATTGGATAAAATCAAGAGCCCTTTTATATGCTATCCACTTTTCCTTTCTCAATTCTTGTTCATCAAGGTTGAATTCATTTCTGATCAGATCCTCAGGAAAATGAAACTAGTGTGGTCTACCTTTACGTACAACTCTCCTTCTGAACATGCCATTAAAGAAATCGTCAAGGTCAGCAAACCTTGACACTGCAGTAGACAACCTGTAGGGTTGAAAGAAATCATCAAAATGTTTCCAACCACCCTTGGTGATTACAAATTGATGTGCCATGGTGATAGTTGGGGAAATGGTCCCTTTCCCCCTCTTTATTAATTCTGCCTCTTGCACACCCCTGATTTGCCTCAGGACCTCTACAATTCCTATCTTCAATGGGACTTGATAGGAGAGAAAATATGGAGTTCCTCTGAAACCATAAACTTTGAACATAGTAGATACAGGGTACAAGTATATATCACCCCAATTGTGAACAATCTCGATGTCCTCAATGAACTCTTTAGGCCTAAGGAACTCTAAGAGAGCCTTAGGGATCCTAGGGTTTTGTGGGCACAAAATAATCCTAAGCCTAGATGCAAAACATCTATCAAACTTCAAGTAACTTGTATCCTCTCTGTTGCAAGACAAAATTGTGCTCCATAATTGCACAGGCATCTCCTCATCATCCTTTTTCTTAACTAGGTCCATTTCCTTAGCAAAATAATCAGCACCTTTGAATAAAAAAATGTGCATAATAAGAGAATACCATCCAAAAGGTTTGTCTACCTTAGCATTCTTTATCCCTATCAACCCTGCGTGAATTGCATCAGTGAGATAAGGTGTAAAATCAAAAGTTATTGTCAGAGAGGGGTTCAAAATTTGTGCTATCATTAGCATATAGTGGGTTGGCATGGTTGTTTCAGCATCTTCCCCAAAAATATGACATAGGGACCAATACATCCCTTTATCCCTCAAAGTGAATAAATTTAGAGAGAAGGGTTCCATGGTACTAGGGCCTACAATAGTCAGTCCTCCTATTTTGACAAAAAATTCTTTCAAATGGCCACTTCTAAGGTGATCTCTCTGCACATTATAGACTTGTGCAAGTGTGTCAAAATTGATGGGCTCCAAGTAATTTGACACCTCACTGAGTCTGAACACTTTCCTAAACTTGTCATCATTTATCTCAATTAAAGCTCCCCCATTTACATTTCTAACACATTTGGCAACAGAGTCATACTTATTGGCAATCTGGGTTAACAAGTCTACATCCATGAAAATCCCAAGGACTATGATCTTTCCTACATCTAACTCCCATATGCTGTTCATTGGAGCAGGGGAATGTCTTTGGCCAAATCCCACTTTAAAGAGTCCCAGACCTGATATCCCTATCTGTGAATCTCTTAATCAGTTTCCTTTATCATACAAACCGTTGCCAATTCTCAGACGGGGAGCCTTGGGCACTAATTCTTTTATTTTAGCAGCAGCATTAGTAGACATGGTTAATTGTTCTAGAAAATTATCACATATGGCTCTCTCTTGGTAATTAACTTTCCCTGTGAAATCTCTTCGCGGTGCCATTTTGAAATTATAGCTATTTTAATTAGGACTTAAGCAACCCTCTGAGAAAATCAAACACCCAGTGGAATCAATTCAAATAGTAACTATCGAGCAATATGTAGAACTTACTTGTTGCCTAAAGAAATTTTCTCTCCACAATGGTTCCTCTGCAAAACTCTTTGAAATGACGCCAAAATCAATTAATGTGAAGCTTAATATGGCAACTGAGCATTGAATTGAAACATTAATCCACATGCTTTGACAATCAATTCAAAATTGAATTAAAAAAAAAAGGCTCCAACGAACCACAAAGGAATTCTCAGTGTCTTGGCTTTTCATTGCTTCACGAAAGATAAAAATCTCGCATCTTTGCCATGTGAAACAACATCGTCCATCAGATCCTGAAAAACATGCATGTTTCTTACCTTACCCGAGTCATCCTGCTTAAAAATAGGAACCACCTTCCTTTCGCTTTTTTGCGAAGCATAAATCTCATGCATCTTTTCCATGTGAAACAGCGCTGACCGTTGGATCTTCTACCATCCGCTCGAGCTTTATTCTCCATGGTGACCACAAGTCTATTTAACTAACTGCATGAAATCTTCACCGCTAACGGTTTTTCATTGTTTCACAATGGTTAATCGTTGTGTTACTTTGGGCCATGAAACAACGCGCATCGTTGGATCAATTTAGAGATGCGTGGCCTTTAACATCCTTTAACCTTCAAAGTGGGCCCTCTATGTGGAATCCACTTGCCCTATTGATTTCTGGCAAATAACTCCTACATGAAAGTCATTCATTGGTTCAAGAACTCTTATTGGACTCCACATTTGAACCACCATGTGTCTTGTTCAGCCATGAATTTCATCAATATTGCCACATAATCAAACAGGCCCCTCACGATCCCTTCAGAGCCACGTGTCTGTCTGACAGATTACCTTTCGCCTCAGCCAGACATCCAGCTGTACTGCCACATCATCCACCACGTAGTCACCAGCTACTTTTTGCCACTTCATGAAGAATAAACTTCGTGTTGCTTCTAGCTGCAAAACAATGTGGGCCATCCGATCAACTCCAAATTGATCGGTCTTTAAAATCGGGAACTGTCTGTCTGTCAGGCCCACCATCCTTTCGCTACTTTGTGAAGGATAAAAAACATGCTATTTCACCAAGAAAAATAACGCAAGCCATTGGATCTATTTCGAGATGCACTTTCCTTACCCTACAAGTCATCCTTTCGCTAGGCCCACTGCCCTTTTGCTACTTCGTGAAAGATAAACTTCTAGTAGTTTTCCTTTGTGAATCAACGCGGACCGTTGGATCCTCAGCAATATGTTCAATCTTTAACTTGATTCTTTAACCCACCTGTCAGGTCCACCATTCTTTCGTTGCTTCACGAAGGATAAACCTCACCCATCTTTGGGCTGCAAAACAATGTGGTCTATTAGATCTATCAGGAGATACTCGTTCTTTAGCCTTCCTTGCGACCACTTTACTCGGGCCAGCTACCTTTTCACCACTTTGCGAAGGGTAAGTTTCACACATCTTCCCTTCACAAGATCGCGCACACCGCCAGATCAATCAGAACTTGCATGGTCTTTACGAGGCCCGACAAAGAAATAAAAACTTAGGAGAAGGCAAAAAGAAAAACATTATTAAAGACCCGCCTAGGGAAAAACTTAAATGGGGGACCTCTCCTCATGATGGACCAAGCCTTCCACTTAAGTGGAAAAATTAACAAGTAAATAGAACGTGTAGATTTCAAGATAGAAAAGGGTAAATTGCAAAACCTTAAACCCTTAGACCAAAAACCCTCAGAGGCAGAAATGAAGTACAAAGCACAATTTTGCAAATTATAATGGATTAGAGAACAAAATCACCCAATAGTCAAAACTGTGATAATAGGTATAACATAAAGCTCTCCTCATCATCAAAATTTCTCCATCTTTTGGTTTGTTAGTTGATCTAGTGGGGCTTTCTTCTACCAATTTTTTCCTCCCAATTTTTTTTGTCTTATTACATTCGAAATGATGATGTCCTTCTCCTTCACACTTATAGCAAGTGCCTCTAAACACTCTCTTATCTTCTCTTCTATCATCTTTTCCAAAAACCCTCATTCTGGTAACCATTAGGTTCTCTCCTTTGGTAATTTTTTTAGTCATCCTTCTGATATGAATTATCTTCTTTTCTTACTTCCTTGTCCTTTTTATGATCTGTACAAGTTCCTCTTCTTCTGGTATATGCCATTGCTCCTTGAAATCTTCCTCCCAAAAATCTTCCACCTCTACCTCTTTGTCTTTTCTCATGTCTTTTGGTCAACTTCTCTTCTTCTTTTTGGGCATACTAGTAAGCTTCTTCAACACTCTGAAACTTTATCAAAGTGAGTTCATCCTATATAGACATATGCAATCCATTCAAATATCTCATAACTTGCTCAATTTCATCATCAACATGTCCAGATCTGATATTTAACTTGTAGAATGCTTCGGTATAATCCTTCACACTAGATTCCTTCTGCTTCAAGTTTTGCAACTTCCAGAATAGATTTACTTGATAATCAGCTGGCATAAACTTTGATTTTAACTTATAAACCATCCGCTTCCATGATTTGATCTTCTCTTTTCTTCTTCTCTGTCTATCAACCTACAAATGTTCCCACCAAAGAGATGCATGACCTTTCAACTGGGTATAGACACATTTCACCATTATTTCTTTTGTGGTGTTCTCAAAATTAAAATACTTCTCCATCTCCGAGATCCAATCCAACTTTCCATCATACTCCAGTGGGGTAAAATGTGGTTTATTTTTTTCCCTACTTAAAACCCTCAAGAACCTCTCTTCATCTGGATCGATCGCCGATGGATTTTCTACTTGTTTGATCAGTGCTTCTTCTTCTTCTTCTTCATCTTCACTCACATCTTCAATAGGTCAGCCTCTTCTCTGGGTTGTCTCAATAACTTCCAACCAGGCTGTAATTCCTCATAACATTTCCATCATAACAAGGTTTTCATTCCCATGCACTCCATCATTCCTATTTCCTTTTCACACCATCTTCACACCAGTCCTTTGCAGCTGCAAGTCGGATCCACAATCCACCACCCCACAATAAAATTCTCAAGACAATACAATCTCTAGAATGAAATCTTGCTCTGATACAATTTGATGTAGTCATCAGTTAGGAGGGACCTCAAAGAGATCAATCCAGACTAGGCAACAAGAGTAAACACAACCGAAACAAGAGGATATGATGGAGGCAATTCAGAACTGAATGAATTAGATCATGAAAACTGATTACAAATAACTGGTAACATCTGGATTACAAGATTCGACTCACTGGCCTGCTTCATAGTGTTGAATTAAAGAATTGGTCAACTCATGACCTCTAAATCTTAGGATCTATCTCTGAGTTTTGATTTCTAATGCTCAATTACAATGATTTATATGATCCAAGTGGATCGAGTCAGCCAAAAAAGATCAAATGTCGAAGGACAAGATCAAACGTGTAAAACCACCAAGTCGGCCTCTGCCAAAGAGATTCCTCCATAAAATCCAAAGGATGAAGTACAGATCAAGGGGAAGGTTGGCCACACGCCAAGGAGCATTGGAATCAACAAACTGGGCACTGCAAGATATGAAAAGGATCTGGTAGGTTCACCAAGGCAAACATGTCCAAGTAGTTACAATGCCAGAAAATTGTCTTGGAATTTAGAATTGATAACTTGCTAGAAAATGATCCAAATGATCTGCGGTTTAGGAATAAGGAAGATGATCATGTCCTCAAACAAAATCTAGCTCCATAAGATCCGGTAACCCAATGCAAGAAAATACAGAAAGAAATATTGAAACTGCAAAACATAAACAAACATAAAAGAAATGTTTTTGGTTCATGCAAGATTGCCAAGAACCGGGGATGCTCCTGCATCAACATTCTAAAACAAAGCATATATCAATTAAGTATCATTTCTTGAGGGAGAAAGATAGTGATGAAGAAGTAGATTGGATTATGTATCTACAAAGGATCATTTTGCAAATATTTTTACTAACCCTTTTCCTAGAGATACATTTATCTACTTGAGTGACAAGTAAGATATATGTATATATACATGCATATACATACATACATACATACTATAGTGTCCTAAAATTGCGACACTTGCAATTTCGACTGCATTTGGGTCTTCACGATGGCGGCGCAACACTGAACCTGAATGGAGACCCCGAAACTTGTTCATGACATCAAAAACTGCATTTTTCAGCACCCTGGCCTGATCCTCCTTGCACCCCACTGTCCCTGGAGGTGGGACCATGGCGCCCAGCACCCTGGTCCTTTAGGGCTAGGGCGACCAGTGCCCTGGTCCCCCAGGACCATGGCGCCCAGCGCCCTGGTCCCTGGCCCTATTTTGGGCCCGGTCTCTTATGGGGCTTCGGGTCTTTAAGTTTGCAAATTGGAAAATAATGTTTCTTGGTCGGCCTAAGGTCGGGAAAGTCAGTCTTTCAACCCTAATTGACAAGTATAAAAACTGCATTTCCTCTCTCATTTTAAAAGGGGAAAAAAAGGCGGAAACGATATTCAAGCATTCAAGCATTCAAGCATTCAAGCATTCCTTCAAGCAATTGATCATTCTAAGTCTCCATTCAAGGCTAAGTGTTGCATTCAAGACAAGGATTCAACCATTGAAGAGGAGATCACATACAACATACTACATACATTACACCTTCGCATGTAAGAATACAAACATTCTTACAACAAGGTATCAGTACTTGTTTACATTACAAACATTTACATTTACAGCATTCTCATTTCTTGGTTAATTCCAAAACTGGGGTTTGACCTAAAGGCAAACCCCTCATCCCTAACCCCCCAATCATCCTCTCTTTTCTGTGTGTAGGTTGCAGGTACGCGGCTGTAATTGAAGATCTGGAATCCCTTGTGCAGAGACAAACAGATCCACCTTCATTTCGTGGATTTTTTGGAGGACTGTGTGCACGCCGGGCGCCATCGTCCCGTCAACTTTCGCTCAAATTTGTAGAACAGCACCGTCTCAACATTTTACTGCTAATTTCAGGTCCGCAGCTTCATCTCATATCCCTATCTCTATTTATAAGAGAATCTTTCCTACTTTACATGCATTCCTAGTTCAATCTTTCTATCCACATTTCTTTACAAAAGAGGGTATTCTTGATGTCCTAACCCTTGAAACTCATATAGAATCCAATCTTGCATTGTGTGGGATTGGATCTTGTGGGTTTCAAGCCCTCTTTTGAATGTAAAGTCTCTCCTAAGTGAAAACCATCAACCCTAGTGACTCTCCCTTCTCTCTCCTTGGAGTTGGGGAGGGGAGAACGACTAGGGTTTGATTTTTCTGCTTTACATTTTGGTGAACCCGACGTGAACATCCTCATTCTGATTATTCATGGTTAGATCTGAAAATTTTGTTTCCTTAATTACATTTCCATGTTGGATCTTTTGCAAATTTTAGAGGCTAATTGCATAAAAACCCTAAAATTTTCTTTTAAGTAATTAAACTTGTGAAATGTTTAATTGTTAATGCTTGTTTCAGATCTACCCTTCTATTGCAAATTGTCAATTCATATTTGTGCTTTAACTCTGAAAATTAAGTGGTTAAATGTCAAAACCCTAATTTTTAAGACCTTCTTGATTCAACCTTTGACTGATAATTTCACTAATCAAAACACTTCCAAATCGGCTGTAACTTTGGATTCCGCAATAAAATCACAATATCTTTCATCCCTGAAAATTTGGAAAAAAGTTGCGAGGACCGTGTGCACCCCGAGCACCATCGTCCCCGACATTTTTTCTGAAATTTCGGGAGCTAGATCTTACTGTATTTTTCTGCTAAAATCCAGAATTTTGGCTGATTTTATCAAATCTAACACTTTCAAAATTAAAGTCAAAGTTGGTCTAGCGATTGCTTGGATTGAGGCTTCTAATCATTCAAAAATTGTTGAAATTGAAATTTGTATCAAAATTGTGTTCCTTACTGTCCTAAATCTGAAAAGTGTGTTAGCATTCATTCAAAATTTCAGTGCTTTATTCAAATCTTTACAATTTGTGACTTTTGAAATTAAGTGTTTAATTGCAGCAACTTTGATTTCCACTTTCAAATTCGAATTTTGCATGAAATTGAGTCAACTTTTAAATTTCGAAACTTGCATTGCTTTCAGCATTCTCTCTAAAATCATAAAATTCAAAATTTCAGTTTCCCTCTCTTTTTCAAAATTCAAATTTTGCATTTTTTCAACAATCTTGGTAGGGTTCAATTTTGAGATTGCAACTTTAATTCGGCCTATCTACAGATCATAAAATCACTCAATTTTTTCAGATTAGCTTTAAAATCATAATAACTTTCATCCCTGAAAATTTTGAAAAAAGTTGTGAGGACCGTGTGCACTCCGTTCGCCACGGTCCCGGACATTTTTTCCGAAATTTCGGGAGATTGTCCTGATTGCATTTAACAGCTTAAATCTAGGAGATTGGCTGGTTTTATTGAAATTTGCTACCTCTAAAATTCAAAATATTCTCTCTCTCTTTAGTGTATGAGTTTTACAACAATAAGCCCTACTTATACTATTCCCGTTAGACGAAGCCTTAGAATTAAGTCTTTCCAAGGTGTAGTTACCGAGGAGATGGAACCTAATTTGAATGGCCTTTTTAACGAGGACATGGGTAATTCCTCTAATCCTCTTAATGATGAAGAAGATCTCCATGAGGTTTCTGTAGAACAACTTTCAAAATTGGATAACCAATTTGATGATTTTCGACAATGGATGTCTCAAGAATACCCTGATAGTGAAGCTCTCTCATTAATTGAGGGTCTAAAACGTATGGTTCAAAGTGATAAGAATGGAATTGATATTTTGCATGGTATTGCACACATTGTGGATTCGAATGTGATGCCTATGAAAAGTTGTGCAGAAACCTTAGGTTACACACAACCTCCTACTCAAGTTAATCATTCTATTCCTTTGACAACTTCTATTGATAGTATACCTACTTTTACATCAAACATAATGACTACTTCAATACAAGACATTCCTCCTATGATCACTAGTCATGGGGGCAATCCTTCTTCTTCAATCAACCCTCTTCCTTCATTCAATCCGACTTCTTCATTCATTCCTTCAATGAGTGTCCCTATTTCATCTCCACAAATGAACATGACGCAAGGGGGCAATTCATTTAACCCTTCCATTCCTCCTTGTAGTGTTCCTCCTTTTCAATCATCTCCTATGACTAACTATCATAGCGTCCCACCACCTTACTCTCTACCTTCTTTCAATAACATAACACCTCCATCACAATCTAACACGTCTAATATGAACTCTTCGACTGAAGCGACCATTAACAATCTTGCACAAACTGTCTCTTCTTTACAGCAACAAATTGCCTCTATGAATCAATCTAAGTTTAGTGTGCCCACTTTCTCTTGACATTGTTCGAGCTATCCCCCCTAAACATGTTGAAATTCCGCATTTGGAGCTTTATGATGGTAAGGGTGATCCTCTAACACATGTTAAGACCTTTCAAACAATATGCACTGATTTTGCTTATGACCAAAGGTTGCTTGCAAAACTGTTTACTAGAACATTAAGAGATAAAGCCCTACAATGGTATTGCTCGTTGCCTTCCTATTCTATTTCTTCTTTCGAACAACTTGTAAATGCTTTTATTCAACAATTTCAAAACAATATAAGTCCTAAAGTTACTTTGATTGATTTAATGCATTGTAAACAAGGTGTTAAAGAAAAAGTGACTGATTTCATTGGTAGATATAAGCATTTGTATGCTCAAATTTCTTTTCCAGTGCCTGACAATGATATTCAAAGAATCTTTATTTCTAATTTACAAAAAGACATTAGAGAAAAACTTCTATTTTCTGAGTTTACTTCTTTCCAACAGTTGTGCGCAACTCTTCACAATTATCAACTGACTGTGAGTCAAATGGAACAAGCAAATCCTATGGCTCCGAGTGATAAGGGTGATAGTAGTCAACAACCATTTGGGAAGTTTAAACCAAACAAAGAGTCCATTAAATTCAATGAAAACATCATCAACAATAAGGTGAATGCAGCATCAGGTGTGCCTCCTATTTCTAAGTTTTTCAAGAAAGAAAGAAAGTTGACTCCTTTGAATGAATCATTGCATAGTATTATGAATAAGTTATTGGAACAAAATGTGCTTACTCTTCCTCCTATAAAGCAAATAGATCCTGCAAAGATTAATTCACCCTATTTTGATAACAAATCTTTTTGTCAATTTCATCGTCATCCTGGGCATGATACTGAAAAATGTTTTGCTTTAAAGGGTAAAATTCAAGATTTGATTGATAATAATACTATCTCTGTTTCTGGTGTGAATGATAAAGACAACACATCTGTAGCTCCTCCTAACCAAAATCTTAAGATTTTTACTGATCCATTGCCTTCTCATACCTCTAATGCGATTGATACTAATGATTCCTCTATCTCACCTGATGATCTTGTGTCTATGACTCCTAATGTGATTAACCTTGTGGAGCAGCAGAAAATCCCTAAAGAACCTTCCATCACCTTTGATTGTAGTGAAACTATCAGGGCACCTGATGGTCCTTTATATATAGTTGCAAAAGTCAAGAACACACCTTGTCGTGGAGTGCTTATTGATCCTTCTTGTATGGTTAATGTCATTACTGAAGAATTTCTTTTTACTTTGCAATTGAATCAAGTGATCTATGACGAAACAAATGTGGTTGTGAAACTATTTGATGCATTTTCTTCTCCTGCAATTGGTTCTATTACATTACCTATTGAGGTCCATAACAAATTCCTTGATGTGGACTTTGCTATTATTCCATCATCCGAACAATTTCGTGTGAAGCTAGGCTATCCTTGGCTATCTTCCATGAAAGCTATTGCTTCTCCTATTCACAAGTGTTTGAAATTTCCCCATAATGGTGAAGTTGTTACTGTCAATCATAGTCTCTTTAAACCAGCTGAAAGAACTTCTAGCGTTCCTATTGATTACTTTTGGCCTAAACAATTCCAATCTCTTCCTCCGCGAAGTGATCATCTTTTCAAATCTTATCAAAAGTGGAAAAAAGATATGATCCTATCTCTAAGTGAACCTAGAACACCCAAACTTGACATTCCTATCGTTCTTGAGAAGGAAGTTCTTCCTTTGAAAGATAAAACTAATGTCTTTCCTCAAGAAGATTCCCAACCCATCCCTATGGATGTGACTATGCCTATGATTAATAAACTCTCTAAAAGTAGACCTATCCCTCCTCGTCATGATGGACTTGGTCTCCTTCCTAAACCGAATATTCCTCCCTTATATGGAGCAGTTCCTCCTCCTTCCTCTTATGGAGAGAAGAGACCTTCCTCTTCTCCTATTATTCAACCTAAGAGACCATAACCTAAACACCCAAGTGATAAGGATGAGAACATTCCTCCTCCTCAATCTTCTCAACTTCCTACTAAGACTAGATGAAATCGTTCTGCACGTGAACGCCGACGAAAGCGTCGTCTTAGAGCTCAGGTAGCTGCTTCTCAAACTTTGCAATCCCCAAAAATACCTTCAGCTAGCATTATTCCATTTTCTCCTCAGCCGGAAAATGAGCCAAAATCTCCTAAACATAAGATGCATGATGGTCTTGATCCTGTGTGAGTTAAAGATCCTATTTTTATAAATCTTGATGATGATATAGATGAAAATGTTATTCATGATGAAAATGTTACTCCTGTTCATTCTGATAGTGAATATGAATATGTTGATGTTGATAACCATTTATCTAATGAATTTTCTAAAGCACTTATCCTAGCTCCTATACAAGAACACTGTGGCTTGGGATATGAACATAGCCCTTGTTTGGATCTTGTGATAGCTCCATCTGCTGTGTTGGATGTTCCTCCTCTAGCGTGTTTCCTACCTTCCCGAAATATTGATCAGCAAGATCGGGGGGTAGATGACATGCTAGACTAGTTCATTAGCATAGCAGACTCTCTCCTCCTCTCTTTTGTTACTTCTTCTATGTGTTATTCTCATTCTTCTATTTGTTGTCCTTAGTGTTGTCTACTTGAGGATGATGCAAAACATTGAGATCTCTTTTGGTCTCTCTCATGTTGACTCAAAAGACACGTGTTCCCTTCTTCTAGGTGACCTTCCTTGATTGGGGAGTGAATAACAATTATGCATACATACATATGATATACATGAATTATCATACAGCATACTGACCCCGAGGAAAGCGAAGTCACCTTGTGCTTTTTGTTTTGTGTCTATTATCCTTGGGCTTATCTCACACTTAGGGGCTAAGTCCTTGTGATAACGTGCTCCTTTCTCATTTCTTATATGTATCACTACCTTAAAGCAATCACCCCCGGTGAGGCATGTGCGATCGCTTTAACATAGGGGGGCATACATCCCGTTCATATCTTTTCAAGATACTTAAAAATTTCTTGACAAATTTAGCTTTGCCTTGAAAATTTTTGATATCTTTCTTGCATGACTCATATTGAGGGAACCTTACTACTGACAGTCATGGTTCTCCCTCGTGATCTTCCCTTTTACTTTGTCAATCGAAGTCGTAAGATCCTTAGTCCACTGGGGGCTTGGTGTATCTTGCCTCCTTGACATGGTGAAAGTCTTTCAATGTTGTTTCCTTGTACTTTACCGAAAGTATGAGCGTACGCTTATACTCCCGCTAAAGTGGGGGCTAAATGTAGCGTCCTAAAATTGTGACACTTGCAATTTCGACTGCATTTGGGTCTTCACGATGGCGGCGCAACACTGAACCTGAATGGAGACCCCGAAACTTGTTCATGACATCAAAAACTGCATTTTTCAGCACCCTGGCCTGATCCTCCTTGCACCCTGCTGTCCCTGGAGGTGGGACCATGGCACCCAGCACCCTGGTCCTTCAGGACTAGGGTGCCCAGCGCCCTGGTCCTTCAGGACTAGGGCGCCTAGCGCCCTGGTCCCCCAGGACCATGGCACCCAGCGCCCTGGTCCCTGGCCCTATTTTGGGCCCGGTCTCTTATGGGGCTTCGGGTCTTTAAGTTTGCAAATTGGAAAATAATGTTTCCTGGTCAGCCTAAGGTCGGGAAAGTCAGTCTTTCAACCCTAATTGACAAGTATAAAAACTGCATTTCCTCTCTCATTTTAAAAGGGGAAATAAAGGCGGAAACGATATTCAAGCATTCAAGCATTCAAGCATTCAAGCATTCAAGCATTCCTTTAAGCAATTGATCATTCTAAGTCTCCATTCAAGGCTAAGTGTTGCATTCAAGACAAGGATTCAACCATTGAAGAGGAGATCACATACAACATACAACATACTACATACATTACACCTTTGCATGTAAGAATACAAACATTCTTACAACAAGGTATCAGTACTTGTTTACATTACAAACATTTACATTTACAGCATTCTCATTTCTTGGTTAATTCCGAAACTGAGGTTTGACCTAAAGGCAAACCCCTCATCCCTAACCCCCCAATCGTCCTCTCTTTTCTTTGTGTAGGTTGCAGGTACGCGGCTGTAATTGAAGATCTGGAATCCTTGTGCAGAGACGAACAGATCCACCTTCGTTTCGTGGATTTTTCGGAGGACCGTGTGCACGCCGGGCGCCATCGTCCCGTCAACTTTCGCTCAAATTTGCAGAATAGCACCGTCTCGACATTTTACTGCTAATTCCAGGTCCACAGCTTCATCTCATATCCCTATCTCTGTTTATAAGCGAATCTTTCCTACTTTACATGCATTCCTAGTTCAATCTTTCTATCCATATTTCTTTACAAAAGAGGGTATTCTTGATGTCCTAACCCTTGAAACTCATATAGAATCCAATCTTGCATTGCGTGGGATTGGATCTTGTGGGTTTCAACCCCTCTTTTGAATGTAAAGTCTCTCCTAAGTGAAAACCATCAACCCTAGTGACTCTCCCTTCTCTCTCCTTGGAGTTGGAGAGGGGAGAACGACTAGGGTTCGATTTTTCCGCTTTACACATACATACATATGTAAGTACATACATATACACACACAAACATATATATACATATCTTTATATATGTGTGTGTATATATACATATACATATGTACATATATATATACATACATATATATACATGCACACACACACACACACACACACACACACACACACACACACACACACATATATATATATGTAGACACCTAAAAATATCTCATTATCACACACTAATTTATCGTCTTATTATTTAAATAATTCTTTAATTATTTAATTAAGCTAATTATTCTTCTGAATTAATTCAATCATCACTCTTCAACACTATTAATCATTCAATTTCTATCCTTTAATTAACTAATCATTTACCCCCCTTTCAAATTTTAATTAAATATTATTTATTTAATTAATTATGATTTATTCCTTGATTAAATAATCTTTATTATTTAATTAATTCTATTTTCTAATGATTAAATATTTTCATTTAAATTATTTAATTAATTAACTTATTCCTCCAAATCCCCAAATTTGAATTTCAATTAATTCCATCTAATTTCATTCATGTTTCACCAAATCTGAATTTCAATAACTTTTAGTAAATCTCATGTACATTTTAACATTTGAAAATAAAAATCAAAATGGAATTGAATTTCAAATCAATCTCCTACAACACATGTTGAAAATCATGACTGATTGATCAAATCAATTAACTTAGTTAACTCTCCAATTTCCCCTTTTCACTCCAAATCACCTTTTCTGACTAATCAATCAATTCAGTCTTCTCCTCAATCAATCTAGTCAACTAGCTAATCTATTCACTCCACTAATCAATAAAATGAGTTAACAGATCAATCTATAATGTTAACAGATCAATAAATTCACTTAATTGATCAATCAAGATCAGTGAAGTATCAATCAACACTTTAGTTCAATTTCTCACCCAATCTGTCTCAAAAATCTATCAATATAAGATCATTTCTCAATTCCAATCTAGAATCCCAAAATTATAATCTTCAAAGCAATTTTCTATCTTATGCAGGAATTTCAGTGCAACACCTGAGAGCCATCCTACATCCACAATTCGGAGAAGACCAATGGAAGCTTTGTCAAATCGATTGGGGAGTCTTAAATTAGAATTCATTTCAATTCAATTGATTTTGCATTATTCGATTGTCATTTAGGAGCATTTTTTATTAGATTAGAGGTGATTCACTCTTATAATTTGATTATACTATTTATGACTGAATATACCCCTAAGAAACAATGGTGAACCCATCATGAAACCAACCTTTTGATGTCCTTTTTTATGATTTTGTAGATTTTGTACGGATACAAGAAAAATGCTATGCATTTGTATATGCAATAATTCACATTTGTTCACAACAATTTGCATTTGTCTTGACAACGGTTTGCATTTGTATTGACATCAATTCGCATTTGTCACAATTAATTTGCATTTGCAGGGATAACTCAAAATTTCAATTTTAAGTGTCGTTCTTGATTTTCATTCATTTGCACTGATAACCCATAAAAATCTTTCAATTATAGATAAATTTATTTTTATGCGTAATATGTGTCTAACCCTATGGCAGGAAGAGTGACCTTCAAAATTTCAGGTTCCAGAAAGAGAAAATAAGATAGAAGACAAAGAAGAGCACATCAACGGTGGATAAGAACAAAAAAGAGGTTTCAAGATCTCAAAGAAATGACCGCCCTATCCCGATATTATCACATTGTGCACAAGTACCTAGACAGATTCAACATGTTTGATGATATTGAGATCATGGTAAATATGATAATGGATTCATCTCATGTCATAATTGATTGACTCTATCTACTATATTTTATTTTTGTGTCTTAATTTGCATTTGTGCAGAGGGCGAATCACATTTGCTTAGACGAAAATTTGCATTTGTGTAGACATTAATTCACAGTTGTCTACATAGTAATTCACAATTGTGTAGAGGTCATTTCACATTTGTGTAGAGGATGGTTCACATTTGTCAAAAGCTAGTAGAGCATTTATGTCCTGTCATTTTTTTATTCTTTGTCATTAAAATATTTTGTTCCCGTAGATTGTGAAGTCAAATTTGTAACCGAAGGACAAATTAGGCTTATGATCCCACAATGTGCTAACATCTTCATGGATTTTTGCAGGGATAGTTGGACCTAGTTTAGTTGATCTTTATTTTGGTGCTTTTAAAAAGAACAACACAAATCTGCTTTCATTTATCTCAACATTTCTTTGTGGCTAAAATGAACATCATGCTTGTTGGAGCAACATCTCCAAATAGATTAGGAAATTTTGCAATGAAAGGATAAAAGGAACTCTCTTGTTTTCTGTGTCTTCAAGGTGATAGGCATATTCTCTCCACTTAACTAGGTGACCAAAAAGCCAGACCCACATTTCATGCTTTCTGTCAATTTTTGGAATAGGATAAAACCCTTAGCAAGCCTACCTCCCAAGTAGCCCATAAGGCCAAGTGAGAGGGAACGACCTAAGTGGCAACGAAAAATGCCAAGTAATCCAAGCGACTATAAAATGTGTTTTCAATGAAAATTGTAATCAACGAGTGTTACATGATGTCATAACATCATCATACTTCCCTCGGTGCCTATATGGTATGAGAAAATCTGTAGAGCATAGCCTCTATAAACTGTGAGACCTTCTTAATGGAGCGGAAAATGCTGCTGATTATGACCACTTGAATAAAACCTTGATTAAAATATTTATAAGAATAGAGGCCAATCTGAGTCAGTAACCAGACACTTATAGTATCACAGTGCAAGGGTGGGGAAGAATCTGCCCCCAAGACACTCACCATATATCTCCTAGAATAATGATCCAATTGAGGAGCGATCCTCTTTGGTTTAATTTCTAGACAAAGGCAAAAAAAAAAGGGTGCACTTTACGGTGTGGCAGGGTTGTTTGAGCTGATGGAGTATCAAGATGTGGTTTGTGGTACTATTCGTGACCTTTTGACCTTAGTAGAGTCTGACTGTTGTATGGTCAAAATGACCAAAATTTATCGAAAACAAAATGGGGTATTGAAAAAGATTCCAACACTCATTGGGGTTTGAAAAAATCCTGTGAACAATATTCTCTTTATGTCAAATTGATTTTCTTGCTTTGTTGTTGTGTCTTTGCTACATGATCAAACATTACAAAGTGGAATATAAACCAAGTTTTGTCAAAAAAACATCAACAAGAATCTCAAAATTCAAAGAAAACTCTAGTATTCACAATCAACAAGATCAACAAAACTTGCCACATTCAAAGATATGGAGAATATTATATCTTTTGTGATCTTAGGTCCTAGGCATTTAGTACATACATAGTCTCTTAAGTGTCCTCATATTGCACAAATTCCTTGCACATATCCTCACTTCACATAGAAATAGCTTCAATCTTTTCCAAAATTGCATATGTTTAGTCATTGCATTATCATCATCTAAGTTCATCTTAGGACCCACTTTGGTCATGCATATCACAATAGGGTGCATTAGAATCCACATCTACCATCTTAGTTTCAAGTTTAACCCTTGCATGGTCTGCATTTCAATTCATCACTCTATAGAAGTCTTAAGAGCATATCTTTTGTATGGGTCTAAAAGGTGATGATGATTTCCCATTTAAACAAACCAATCTTGGGCCAGACAATGATCAATTAGAAATAATTGATGGTTTGGATAATCTTGCTTGGGAAGTGAGAATTAATCTTCCCCAATACAAGGAAGTTGAAGTTGTTATAGATGATAAAATTCAAAAATCTATCCGCCTTGAAGTAAAACTTGAAAAAGAAATCAAGGAACAAAGAGAACAAGAAGAATTTCGACAATTTGTTGAAAAACTCATGTTAGATAGCCCAATTCCTCTTTAGAGTCATCATTAGAGTTTCATCATTTTTGCATACATAGCTAGTCCTTGCATGAGTACTGCATTCATCGTAGTCTACCATTTGCATTTTAGAGAGTCATAGTGAGTCATAGAAAGTCAAGATCACTTTGGAGATACATTCATGCCATGTACAAGATCGCCAAAAGATAAGATGGATCTAAACAACTATCCCTTGGTCAATCCCACTTGGAATATGGATCTATCCACATATCAACAATCACAAGGTATAAGACTTGCATCGTTACCAACAAACACCAATAGGATGCCTTCCATAGATGAAATCCAACATAATCTAACATGAGGAATTGGAGGCAGCCCAACAAGATCTGGCACTTCTGATGGTTTTAAATGCACTCATCAATAAGGATAGAGATACATATCTCAAACTTTTAATTTAAAATGGGGCCTAGTTGCTTCCAGGTGTTGACATTTCAGCAATCTTTCCACCAGGAGTGACATTGACCCAAAATGTAACTCAAGCACCTAGTATGGCACGAACTCAAGCAACAACAACTCATGCTAAAAACGCTTCAACTCAATCAATGGCCGCATCTTCAAACACTAGTGTCACATCTCAAACTACACCAAGTGTTACATCTCAAACAATATCAAGCATGTTGAATGCTTTGACCCAAGCTGCAACAATAATGGCTTATAATACCATTTCTACAAGTACATGTCAACCTACAATACCAATTTCCATGGGGTCTACCTACAGTGCTCAAAATGTGAATCAAGGATCACCAGGGATCAATAGCTCAAGTCAACCAAATGTTAGTGCATAATTTGCATATTTTAGACCACCTAGAATCCAAGGCACACAGTTGCATGGTCATTCAACATTCCAACAAGCTCCAAGATATTCAAACACCAATCCTTTTGTGGGAAGTACCTACAAGGTCAATACTTCTTTGACCCAAATAGATATCTTGGCCCAACAAGTAGAGAATCTACAAAAGCAAATGGTAACAATGTAGTCAAGCAAAAATAAAAAGAGTTACACCATGGAGGATCTCAAATCTTATCCTTTTAATAGGTCATTATACATGCCACCCTTTCCTCCTCATTTTGAAACACCAAAATTTGACAAATATAGAGGAAAGGGTGACCCAAGAGATCATATTAGAGATTTTTCACATCATGCATTGAAATTGCACATGAGGAGACATACCTTTTATGACTCTTTCCCAAGAGTCTTGGAGGGTTTGCATTAGAGTGGTTTTCACATCTTCCACCACAAATTACTTCATGGGGAGAGCTAGAAAATTTGTTTATTACAAACTTCTCTCGCAATATTGATAACCTAGTAACTCTCATAAACTTTTGTTCTGCAAAACAAAAGGAAAGTGAGACCTTTTCTTTTTATTACAAAGGTGGAGATCTTTATATCACCAATAACCAAGTCATATACTAGAAAAAGAGAAAGTAGATATTTTTCAGTTAAAATCTCATACCTCAAGTAAAATATCCTTTACAAATGCAATGTTTGAGCACTTTCAAGGAGATTGATGAAAAAGGGTTAAAATGTGAGAAAGGATTTCTAGAGCAAGGCATCCTTAAAAACAAAAAGGATAGGGGTATGACCAACACAACAAGTATAGACAAGCCTAAATTTTGGTCTAGAAATAAGAATGTGACAAATGATGGAGTGGTAGATTCTCATGTGGTAAATAGAGATCAACCAACAGTATTATTGCAAGGACCAACAAATTCTCTTCCACCGAATGAGAATCAATCACAAGTCAACAATGCAACAACTACCAATACAAATTCAATGCAATCTAACATCTTCAAACCTCCAAGGACCAATGCACAAAAAAGAAATTTCACACCGTTGGGAGAACTAATTGAATCTGCATTAAAGAAGCTTGTGCAAACCAATGCAATAACATTGTCTGAGGTATGACAGTATAAACCAAGTCTATTCAAACGAGCATGGTGGAATGATAATGACTTTTGTGAGTACCATTGATCAAAAGGTCACAAGACATCTAGTTGTTATAAGCTAAAACACCTCATTCAAGATCTCATAGACCAAGGGGATGTCACAGTTGATGCCATCAAAGGATCTACAAATCAAGCTTACATCATCTACAAGGATCCATTTGTTAAGAACAATCAGAATCAAGCTTCCAGTTCAAGAACGTGAGACAACACAACTAAGTAAACAAAATTTTCTTATGATTACATGATCAATACACTCAATGCAGGGGATGCAGTAGTAGCTACTATCACTGTCAATCCTAGGAATAGAGATTATATTGTTGTAACCCATAGATCAAAGGTTATACTACAAGGAGTACCTTATCATGCACCTTCTCAAGCAAGCAACTTTAATATTGTTGATCAATTGAAGAAGACTCCCGCACAAATCTCGCTCTTTGAATTGCTTTGCATATGACCAAGTCATAAGAAAATCTTATATAAGGCACTCCAAGATTCAGTTGTCCCAAGAAATGTGGATGAGTCTACATTTCAAGGAATGGTGGGAAATTTAGCCACTGCATCCCGAGTTGCTTTCATAGAATGGGATATCCCCACAGATAGGATATCACAATATTATCATTTACATCTGGTAGCATACATTCATAAGAAAAGGATCAGAAGAGTGTTGGTTGATGGAGGAGCAAGGCTAAACATATGCACCCTCAAATTACTTCAAGCACTAGGCTACTCTCATCTTCACATAGACCCTACAAAGAGAATCAATGTAAAGGCATATGATGATGAGGAATGTCCTTCAAAAGGGGTGGTTGTGTTGCCAATACAAGTTGGGCATCTCACCACTAATGTCACTTTCAAAGTGTTAGACAAAGAACTTGGATACAATATGCTATTGGGTCATTCATGGATATATGTCATGCAAGGTATACCCTCCACATTCCATCAATGCATCAAGTTATCATTCAATGAGATTGAAATAATTGTACAAGGATATCCAGATCCTTTTCAAAACTGCAATTACTTGAGAGAAAGTACAGATAACCAAGTCCCAATTAATTAAGAATCCACACTTACCCCACAGTTGGGATCCCTAACACAATCAAATGCAGAAAATTCAGCACCATACACACCTACTACACCTCCACCACAAATTAAGGATGAATGGTGTGGGGAATACTCTATTATTGGATCATCATCAACAAGGCTTGTATCTCTATCTCCTATAACTTTTGTGAGACCATCATCTATTGTCACCAAGCAAGATAAAAGAAAATATATTGTCAGATATTTAGACTCTTGCTCATTTGTTAGATGGGGAGATATACAAGAAGAAGTCCTAGAAGAAGACATGAATGCTTGGCTATACAAGGATGAAGAAGACTACCATGTAATCAAACTTCCCTTATATTTATAGACAAACCAAAATACCAAGGGTTGGGATATAGCCATATAGCAAAAAAATCTAAAAAAGAAGCTACCCCAATGATTACAAACATGCCACCAGCAATACCACAACAGTCAACTAGTGAAATTAAAATTTTTGACAATGTCACACTGGGAAACTTATCAATAGTTGTGTGTCCACCATATTCAAATGCCAATACATTAACAAATACATGCATAGCACCCGTCATTGAATACAATGCAGAGATTGCTTCTCCATGCCCAATTACAAGGCCACCAAATGAGATCAATGCCTGGTTGGCCTTGTCTTCATCTTCAAATACATCAACAGATACAATATAGCATCAAAATCAGGCATTTAAGGAATGAAGAATTTTTTCATAAATGAAGATACATCATCAAGTCATGAAATTATTCCACACATCATCAATGCTATAGAGTTCCCTCTAACTCCAATTGAAGAAGAACCATATGATGATAGATCAAACATATACACCTATGTTGAGACAATCACTAATTCACATGACTATGAGTTTCTATGTCTTCATAGAAGCATCACAGAACATATAGATAGATATTATGATCACCTGCCACATGTGGATGATGGCATTATTTATGAAGATATAGGAATAGACCCAAATTCCTTCACAAGCTAATTTGATAATCAAGTCTGCATGATAACAACAAGCCCAAATTTTGATGATGAAAGAGATTTGTGTCATATGTACCCACATTTAATAGACTGGGGGCAAAAAGAGGAACCAATGCTAGATAGGTTTGAAAATGACGAGGCAATTACAAAATTCTTGGGTTCTAGAGATGGATTCCCGTTTGATGATCACAAGGTAGAATTCACCATAGACCTAGATAGAACAACAGATTTTGGAGAGGCAAGCTCTTCCTCCAATCTATATGACTCAGAATAAGAAGAGAGTATGACCAGAGGTATACTTGATTACCTCCCAATAGATCAAGAGAAATTGATACTCCTAATGGAAGAAACTAAAGTGATTAACATAGGAGATGTCGAGAATATACATAAAATTTACTTGGCACAATCTCTAAACCCTCTAGAGGGAGAAATTCATTGAATTTTTCAAACAGAGACCTATCAACTTTGCATGGTCCTATGCAGATATGCCAGGACTAGATCCAGAATTGGTTTTGCACCATCTATCACTATTGCTAGGAAGAAATCCTTATAAGCAAAATTTAAGAAAGATGCATCCATAGATAGCCTTATTAGTCAAAATTGAATTGTAAAAGTTATTAGATGTGGGTTTCATAAAACCCATAGACTATACAGAGTGGATCTCCAATCTGACCAAGCACACTGGGGGCATCGAAATCTGCATATACTTCAGAGATCTAAACAAGGCTTGTCCAAAGGATGATTTTATGCTTCCCAATATTGATATGATTGTAGATATTACAACGGGAAATGAAATACTTTCACTTATGGATGGTTTTTATGGTTATAATCAAATCAAGATTGCACCAGAAGACCAAGCAAAGACAACATTCACATATTCTTGAGGAACATACTATTGGAACGTCATGCCATTTGGCTTGAAGAATGTAGGTGCAACATATCAACAAGATATGACAACACTATTCCATAACATGATACATGATGTCATAGAGGATTATGTTGATGATATCTTAACCAAGTCACGAACCAAAGAAAATCACCTCTAATTTCTAGCCAAAATCTTTGATAGATTAGAACAGTGCAAGGTGAGACTCAATCCTAAAAAGTGGTGTCGCAACTAGAAATCTCTTGGGCTTCATTGTGTCAAACAGAGGTATTGAAGTAGATCTAGAAAGGGTAAAGGGCATTTTAGAAATGCCAACACCAACAACACTCAAGCAATTGAGAAGTCTACAAGGGAGAATCCAATCTATAAGATGCTTCATAGTTCAAGTGCCACCCGTTCACCTTTAAAAGAAAGGTGTAACATTCAAATGGTCAGAACAATTCCAGGAGGCATTTCAAGCTTTGAAAGACTATCTACTGACCACACCAATATTGGTGCCACCAATCCATGGAAAGCCATTATTGTTGTACATATCCGCCACAAACTCTGCTTAAGGTGCTCTCTTAGCACAACACGATGATCAAGGGAAAGAAAGAGAAAACATCAGTAGAACCCTTGTAGGTTATGAACTAAATTACACTTCTATTGAGTGTGCATGCTTAGTAGTAATCTTTGCTTCCCAGAAGCTCAGACATTATATGATCAGCCACAAGATTCATCTTGTTGCAAGGTTTGACCCACTCAAGTATCTATTAAGCAGATTTGCATTAACCAGAAGGTTAGCTAAATGGGTAATGATCCTAAGTGAGTTCGACATTGAGTATGTCGATAGAAAGGCCATCAAAGGGTAGATAATTGCAGATCAATTGGTAGAGGATCCAATACAAGACTATCATCCAATGTTGACAGAATTCCCAGATTAATTTGTCTTCATAATTACAAGAACCACCAATTGGAGACTATACTTTGATGGATCACATACCAATCATGGAGTAGGAGCGAGAATCCTTTTTATCACCCCTCAAGGTGATTCTATTCCCAAGTCTTTCAGAATAAGTTTCTCATGCACTAATAACATAGTTGAATATCAAGCACTATTAATAGGACTTTAGACTATTGTGCAATGGAAGATCAAAGAGCTACAAGTTTATGGAGACTCTCACCTCATCATTAACCAAGTGAATGATGATTATGACACCAAGGATGACAAGCTCATTCCCTACAAATAGTTGGTAGAAGAACTCAAGCAACATTTCTCCAACATACTTTTGAGCAAAAACCCCAAAGTACAAAACAAAGTCATTGATGCAATGGCAACTGTGGGATCTCTCCTTGATATTCCCAACAATGGAACTCAGTTTGAGTTTGTAGTAGAACAATTGATGGTGCCTTCATATGAAATACCTACTTCAAAATATGTATGTGCAATAGTGGGACCTAAATCTCCCCGGTATCATGAATTTTACTCATATCTACATGATCAGTATATGCCTCCACATATTTCATCCAATCTGAAAAAGAGCCTCATACAGCAGGCATCTAGATATACACTTATTGCAGACACCTTATACAGAAGAAGCTTGCATACCACCTTTCTTAGATGTCTGAATTATGAAGAATCACAACAATCCCTAAAGGAATTTCACGATGGAATCTGCAGCACACACGTCAGTGGCCCAACTCTAGCCAAGAAACTGTTGATAACAGGATACTACAGGCTAACAATGGAGAAGGAATCCTACAAATATGTACAAAAATGCAGACAATACCTGATTCACGGAGATCCGATTCACGCACCTTCATAGGACCTTCAACCCATCACATCGCCATGGTCATTCTCACAGTGGGGACTTGATTTAGTAGGGAAAATCAACCCTACCTCATATAATGGACATAAGTTCATTATTACTGCCAAAAAATATTTGACGAAGTGGGTTGAGATAATCCCTATGACCTACACTATGGGTAAACAAATAGCAAAGTTCATTCTGAACTACATTATCTACAGATATGGAGTACCATTCAAGAACCAAGAAGTAAGTAAACTTTGTGAGCAATTTCACATCCAGTAGTAATTTGCAACTCCATATTATCTGCAAAGCAATGGACAAGTAGAGGCAACAAACAAAACAATCTTGAAAATTTAGAAGAAAGTTGTCACCGAAATAGGTCATGATTGGCACATTTAGCTCAATCCTTCTCTCTAGGCCTACATAACAGGTGTGCGAACTGCAACAAGAGGTACACCGTATTCATTAGTATATGGTGCAGAAGCTATTTTACCTATAGAGGTAGAATTGACATCACTCAAAGCATCTCTAAAGAACATCATATTCGAGGAAGATTATAGAGTGTCAAAATTCCAAGAATTGGAATTATTAGATGAAAAGAAACAAACTTCTCTAAAGCACCTACAAGGTTATCAAAACTTAATGAGAAGAAGCTACAACAAAAGAGTGAGACCATATTATTTCAAAGTAGGAGATCTTGTCCTTAAAGAAAATTAGAGAAACTTAGCAGAGAGAGAACGACCAGGTAAGTTTGAACCTAACTGGTTGGGACCGTTCATCATCATGACAGTTGTCGGCAATGGTTCCTATGGTTTATCCACCATGGAAGGAGATCCACTCCCTGATCCCATCAATAGTATGTACCTAAAAATATATTACATCTAAGAGACAGGTTCATTTTTAAAATTCAGCATTGCAGTTGCATATTTCCTTAGGACATTGCATTTGTATATTTCCTTATGACATTCATCGCATTAATCATTGTACAACATATAGCTGCATATCATGTGTTTCTTTTTCATGTAGTTGCATCAATAAAACAAGGTAACTGTCTAAATTTATCACTTGTTCGCATTCAAGAGAAAACAAAGGTCATCTCCTTTCTTAGATATTCAAACATGAAGTTTTGGAGATCTTGAAGTCATTCATTTTCAACATCACCCTATGATAACACTTTGCCTATGGTTAGGTAGATATTTCACTATTTGTGACTTGTTAACCCAAAATATATCAATTTCTATATCTCACACATTAACAAAATCTCTAATTCATTCTAGATACCTATTTGATCATATGACTAGTGAAAAATCCAATATTCTGCTTCAACCCCGCTATAACTGTCATACCCAAGTAGGTTTCATTACTTACAAGTAAAGGCAAGAAAAGAAAAAAAGAAAAAATGCTATGCCAATATCCATCTCAAGGTAAAAGAGCAATGATATATAATTAAAATATCACGCATACAAGTGCGACTAAAATCTTGACTCTGGGAACATGTGAATATCTCCATCAGGGCTATGAATGCCTGCTGGCAATGGAGCAATATTCGAGAGATTACGATGTATAACCTTGTAGGAGCCCTTAAAGCTTGCTGCCAGCGAAGCTCTATCCAAGATTCTTTTGAAGTTAGAATAATCCACATAGCTAGTCATATAGGATTCCAAGGATCTTTACTGAACACAAGAGCGATAATTAATGCACTTGCACACACATGGGCAAAAGAAGATCAAAGTTTTGAGAATCAATGGGGAATTTTTCTACGTCTCCATCTACAAATCCTAGTCACTAAGTGTGTTAATTTGTATGCTCCAAGGGATCTTGATGATTGATTGACCGCTCATCTATAAAATATTTTGCACCTCCAATTCAAATGGTGTATTACAAAATTCTAAACAAACATAGTCACCCTTGTTCAAAATAGGACCTGCATTGTCATCTTGCATACTGCATTAGCATAAGTTCATGCTTAAAATTCATTGTCTCCATGCGCATTTTGTAGATCATTATGTCATGTAGGTCTACATACTGGGGGCATAATTGAAAAAACCCTAAAAATCATAAAAAGTCATGAAAAAAACCTAAAAATCATATTGTCATGAAAAAACTCCTATAAATATTTAAAAAGAAAAATACCAAAAACATTTGGAAAAATGATCCTAAAAACTTAAAAATCAGCAAACAACAAAATTAAAAAAACCATAAAACAACAAA
The DNA here is from genome assembly GCF_030272615.1 of Cryptomeria japonica. Classification (NCBI taxonomy): domain Eukaryota; kingdom Viridiplantae; phylum Streptophyta; class Pinopsida; order Cupressales; family Cupressaceae; genus Cryptomeria; species Cryptomeria japonica. The sequence continues at coordinate 475,696,426 of NC_081408.1, forward strand.
ATCAACCAAAAACATTTGATAATGATCCACAAAATCCAAAAACATCAAAAAATCAAACAGAAAACTTGCAATAAAATGTCTCCCAAGAAACAAATACCCTAGCAAATATCCAACAAACACTTCGCACGAAGTCAAACAAAGGATATAACTATCTTATCAAACATTTGCAACCAAGTTGATCAAGTCTTATCAATCATCAAACTATCCATATCAATGTGATATTTATATTATCTTAAACAAAAGAGGATACACTCGAAATCAAGCAAGCCAGTCTTAAATGGGGTCTACAACTTTCTGAGATCAGAGATTATCAACCATCACATCAAACAAATCAAAGAAAAGGCACAGTCAGTAAAGCTGTTGAGTTTTGTCTAATTTAGTTTTTTATCTTTTATCAATTGGCGAAGATCATGTTTCTATGCTACTCAAGGATGTCCAAAAGTGACTAGAGGGGCTATGATGAGCATTATCATTTTTTTTGTTTGTTGTTTGTGGTGTGGACCAATGAGGTTCTAGGGAAATGGCTCTAGTAGGTGTCTATGATAAGAGCATTAAACTTGTGAATGTCACACATACCTCGACCCCTAGCATAATTCCCAGAATGGAGGGTTCACTCCTTGTCTGTTGAGTGTTTGTTTCTTGCAATGAGATATCTTTATGTCTTGGTTCTTTATACCCTGATGTACGCAACTTCATTTTTACAAAATAAGGCTCAGTGATGAAAATGTGTTGTACTATGAATAAAGACAAGAGGATTATTAATCATCAATCATATCATATCATTTCCCATCATGCTGATTGTATCAATCAAGATCATCATTTTTAGTAGATTAACTTCATTTTTCTTTCTCATCTTTTCATCATTTCACATTATCTCTCTCTTAGCAATTTTTCATCCTACTAACATTTCTTCTACTTTAACTAAGTCAAAAGGATGAAACAATATTTTGGCACATTTGAAACAAAAACATTAATTGCATTCATATAGTTGATTCATTTAATACAATTCATTTAGATCATTCATCTCATTACATTCATTTAGTTCATCTCATTACATTCCTTTTTAGTTGCATTATCATATTAGTTGCATTTCATTTAAGTGTGTTATCATTTTAACCACTTTTATAGTTAGATTCAATCATTAAAGATAGTGACATACACTTAAAATGCATTGTATTTAATGTTGGCACTCTACACTTTTATGAGAATGATGGTGTTATCATTGATGGCAACCTACTGGCAACCTTTTGGCAACCTACTGGCATTCATCTGTAAATCCACCGGCAGGCATCGGCACTGGCATAGACATCTACATACACTGGCAGGCACTTCACCGGCATCAGCTACAATGCATACCGGCACCCTAGCCGATAGGGAATAAACTTTTTTTTATTGTATTGAATGTAATTATCTTTTGTAAAGCCAACATGGCATATTGTAAAAGACTCATATATATATATATATATATATATATATGAGATCTTATCGGTCATTTTGTGTATAAGGTATGGATAAGAGTTGTGAATTATGTATAAGGTGATATAAGTGGCAGCGAAAGTTTTGGTTATAGAATGAGCTTAAACCGGTACTGAACCTGGCATAATTGATGCTACTTTGAAGCAGTACATTGTATTGGATTTCATAATCCACTTTTGTAGTCAATGTGACTCTTATTGAGCAGTGAGCTCTAGGCAATTGGCCTTCCTGCATGTGCAAGCCCCTCATTGTAAGTAATATTTATTCATTGGCCAGTGAGTGAATATTGTGGGTCACAAATCCCATTTAGTTTTTTCCCACATCGGGTTTCCTTGTTAAACATCTTGTGTTATGGTGTGTTTTCTATGTTGTCTTTACTATTCTCATTTACAACATTAATTCTTATTTACCAGTACACTGTTTTGGAAAGCAAAGTTCTTAATAAGGTTAAATATTTTGTTAATCGGTTAGATACTGATTCACCCCCCCTCTCAGTATCTTTGGGACTATCATTAATCCTAACATTTAATCATATAATATAGCATTCATTTAAGATCATTGTATAAACATCATATAAGATCATCACATAGAATCATACATCACATAGAGTTACATCATCACATAGAACTCACAAATTAAATCATATAGACTGCATAATAGAAAAATGCATCATCAATAGAACACAAGCATATAAATTACTACCAAAACTGCATATCATATAACTCAAAAATGATAATGTGTCATAATGTACAATAAAGACTCAATGGCTCAAATGATATCAAATATGTGACTCAACCAACACTGCCCATATCACCAAGTGGATCCTACCCTAGAATGTCCTGAAGGTTCCTGAGGTGGACCCATGACACCCGCGGTACTAGTATCTTGACTAGTAGATCTACCCGATATCCTCCCCGAAGTGTATGTCCTCTAGCTCGAAACTTGTTGTCCCTTAGGAACAACTCGCTTGTACTCATGATGCCAATATGTGCACTCCTGAGCTAGATGGATAAGTCGGTCATCTTTGGATCCCATGGCTGGATCAAGATACTACTCCTATACATCCTAAATCAACCTCACTCTGCGTACAACCTTGTCCTACTTTGTACGGAGATGATCCCTCTCTTTTATCCATGCATGTTGCTCTTGCACCATCACAACTCTATCATCATGTCTCCCCTATCTCTCCCTCACCAAGGCATCCTCTAGACTTTGTATCCGTGCTCTCAAGACCCATGGATCATCATCATCATCCCCTCCCTATGCACCTGCTTCCACAATAGGAGCATCCTCTAGCTCAGGCATGCCACTGTCATGTGAGCTCCCCTCCTCATCTCCCTCACTGCTAGATGATCCAGAAGATGAACCATCATCCTCACTACTAGAATTAGTGTCTCCACCAATGTCTACATCCTCCTCCTCCTCCTCGATCTCCTCCACCTCTAGCTCCTCCTCCTCTATCTCCTCCTCACTTGTTGTCACAATGGATGCAACCTATCAACATCCTCCATCCTATCCTCCCCCTCTACCTTGTCCTCCTCTCCCCCTCCCTCCTCACGACCTCTAGTGTCAAATTTGCTATGGTGAGATAGGAAGGGTAGGATTTGTCAAAGGAGCAGGTCTACATGGCAATGACCAACCATCATATTGAGGTGTCATCCCTGGATCTACCAACCCAACTCCCCAACCCCACTACATAGGAAGAACTACATCGAACTCTGCAATCACAACGTGTGGCTGAATACATGCTCCCCAATCCATAGCCTCCCAACATATATGATAAAAATAGGTTGTCACATCAAGAATACCATGTATCTCTCCGAGCTATCAAAGTACACGACCTGGAATATGAATATCAATGATCCTAAAGCAACCAACATTGCAACCAAACAAATATCTTTTCTATCAACAATAAGGTAAGTGTTGCGCATCATCGACCCAGTTGGGGCAACCAAGGTAAGGCCTCCACATAAAGTATTGCAATATATCCAACTAATGTCTCCAATATAGGGTGCTCCCTACACCCCTATGCGTAGTCCTTGTTGTATATATGTATGTGTATGGCTGCTCATCCTGAAGATCTATATGCACAACTGGTCGAGCAATAGAAATATGCTCCCATATCCAAACCTGGAGCAATGTAACCTCACATCTAATAGATCCCTATCTAAGATACACAATATTGTGCATCTAATGGTACAAAGTGGCAAGTAGACAAGGACCCCATGCAAACACTCGTCTGTGCAGAATCATGTCATGTATGACTTGTTGATGACTATTTTTGACACACCCACCAACAGTCAAGTAGCCAATGTGAACACTCGCCACCTCTCCTAAAAAGCAACGAGTTTAGGAAAACTCACTACTCTAAGGTCTCTATAGTTGGGTCACGACAGTGATGGGCATCCCAATGGTTGATGTGGTTGTACCTATTAAGGGGCCTGCTGGTTGAAACTAAATCCCGCTGATCGTGAATGACTTAACTTCCTTTTTATATTTTATGATTTAAGATTCTCTAGAAAATAAACTGCGAAGAGTAAAGGGAACAAGAAAATAAAAATGAAACCAATTCAATAACCACTTAACAAACTACTTAGTTAGCTCCCTGCAATCCAAGAAATTATAAAACATTATTCAAATTAGCATTCAACAACGGACCTCCAGTAAACCTGCAAAATCATCAATTTCATAGACTTATGGAAATAAAATCATCAACAATATCGCCTACCACAATAATTCACAATCACCACTCACGTACACAATATGATTCATAAAGAAATAAATAGAAGATCAAACCACGTTGCTAAATCCAAATAACAAACATTACCAGATTACACAGAACAATTTCGTAGAATATAGACGTAGATCAGGCAATCTACAAGCTACTTCTTGTATTGATCTCAATGAATGTATAACATAAATAAATCAAATTCTTAACAATCTGCAAAATATTCTAAAAATATCTAAGTGAGCCACAAATCATCAATTTGGGGCTCCTTACAAATGAATCCAAATTCTCAACTTATAGAAGTTTTATGCCCTATTATCTAGGAAATAAATCTAACCTAAATTAAGAACTCAAACTAGGAGTCGCAGTTAGCTTACAAGTTTCTGCCTTAATACTCCAATTAACTACTACGAAATAGAGGTTGCATGAGCACTACGAAGACCATGCTGGGTGAGCCAAGCTTTCTTAGTCATGCAGATTTTTGCTCAAAAATGGAACGTGAGTTGGAGTTGCAGCTGAAAATATAAAATTGGGAGTCATCCAGAAGGCCTGCTATATTTAGCAGCTATATGTTCATCTTTCACTTTTTAATAAAAGATCTATAATTATTGATAATGCATGCAATAACTTGAACAGGAGAACCAACTACATGTTTAATTCTAAATTTGTATTTCTTCAAAACCTCCTTTGCATGCTTCTTTCCTTTCTCTAACTCCCCTACTGTCTCTGCCACCTCTTCACATTGGGTAATCAAGTATGTATATCTGTCCATGAGAGCGACATTAAACTAAGTTGGAGGTCCCAAATGTTGGGCCTCATATGCATCCCACTGATTCAAAACTTTTGCTTCCTCCATTATCGTGGTGCTAGTTAATCCTAACCCAAAATCTCTGAGCATATGCTTCACAAAATTCTCATATTTCAAAATTTCTCTAAGGAGAGGGACTCGGATCTCTGCCATTTCCTTCACATACTACTGAAGCATTTCAACCTTCAATTCCAAAATATATGCGTAAGATTGCAGGTTCTTGCAGCTGTCTCCTCCCAAGAGATCCTCCTCCATTATTACCTCTTCCCCTAGATGCATAACTTTATTCAAAATTCAAAACTGCTTATTAAAATGCTTAGCTTTCATTCCCATTGTGTAGAACAAGAAGCTAATGCTCTGCCTACCTATACTACCTCTTGATATATCCCCATGGTACCCTACAAAAATAATCTAATTTTTGCTGCATTTATTTGGGCCCATGATTTAGCTGCAGCGGCCACCCGTCTCACCTCCACTAATGCCTTCACTTATCCCTCTAGTAGTGATGAGGTTGATGGTAGGTTGTCAGCCCTACAAGAGTCTAGAGGTTTTCTCATTTCTAATAACAACTGCTTGTATTTCCCCAATTGTTCTTTAAGCTCCATGTTGGAGGTATGCTCCTTCTCCATACCCCATGACAACACTAGTGGCTAGTTCTAGAGTATCCAGCTCTCCCCACTTTGTTTGTTTACCCAAATTCACTTGGGATACTAGATATTTACTACAAGCTTGACCTTCAGCCTGGAGTGGAACTGCCACATCAGCAACTACTTCACTAGAACCCGTTCTTCATAAGTGATGTACAATTTTTGGCTTCTTAACCTTTGGGGACTCCTCCATGATAACTTGTTGCAATGTCACCTTAGGGAGGTCTGCCTTTCTCTTCTTCTTGAAAGTAAATTCGAGCCACTGTGGTATGTCTTGATCTTTGTCACCTTGATGTGACACTATGTCAGTAGTTACAATATGCACCTCTGCTTGTTCCTCTGCTTCATCCCTCTCTTCTGCATTTGTTTGTTCAATATTATGAGGTGAAGCAACTTGATGGGCCAGATTTGTTTAGAGAGCAATAATAGTGTTCAGTTATTGCTGCTTGTGCAACTCTCCTAACTTATCGGTGACTGCTTCATTGAATTTTATCTCCTCATCTTCTTCCGCCTTTGTTCCACCTTGCTCAGCAGCTATGTCATTAAAGAGGTCTTCTTGTTCTTGAGGAGTTAAGACTAGTCTCTCATTTAGAAAATCTTTTGCTTCATCCCGTTATTTCTCCTCTCCAAGTGGTCGATGTTTCTCGAGCTGATCCTCTTCCTGATCTGAATCTAATTCTACATTTCTAATAATCACCTCTTCAGTGTTGGACCCGAATCCTTGTATCCCTAGTTTCCCTATGATTACATTAACTGTTGGTGGTGCAAGGGTGTTCGTAACTAGAACATTCACTGTAGTTGTTGGGGGAGGTTGATTGGGCACATCTTCATTTATTTCTATTCCTTCATCTTTCTCCTGAGCGCCCTCTCTTGCAACCTTCCCTTTAGTTGTCCTTGGTGGAAGGACTTTGGCTAGTGGTACTACTCCTAATCCATCTGTCACTCTGAGGTCTATGACCTTCTTTAACAACTCAGACTCCCTCATCTTCTCACTAAGCTTTCTCATTAGATCCTCACTGCTATCTTGTGGCCCCACTTCTTCATCGGGGTCAATAGATGTATTATTTCTTGAGTTTGATCTCATCTTTTGAGCATACTCCTTATAACCTCTTGATTGAGGTGCCCTTGAGGTAGACTCCTTTTGTTTTCCCTTTGAGGCACTCGGCCTGACCCTTTGACTTAGCCATTGTTTGGTCCTATTGATGACCACTTGGGAAATCTTTTCTATATTCATGTCCTCATTCGCGGACCACCTTATTGGGGAGAGGGCCTTCTTATCAATTTCTAATCCTTTGTAAGCAGCATCAAGCAAGTCTCCATCGTCCTTGAGGTATTTAGGGAGATTGGTCTCGATTTCAAAACCTCTTATCTATGGTACTGATAACCTATTATAATTTTTCTCTCTTAGTTCAAAAATGTCCTGGAGGTTAGCCCAAAAATCCTCCAGTCTAGGCTTGTGTCCCTCATATGCGTTAGGCATAGCTTGCTTGAGCTTACCATAGGGATCATAGAATTCCCTAGCATAATCAAATTATTTTAGGTTCAAATCCTGCAGCTCTGGCTTTGCCAACTTCACCACCTATATGTTAGAGCATGAGAAGTTTCCAATAGATACTGAAAAATTAATGCCTTTTGTGCTTAGATGACATGAGGGATCAAAGACCTAATAATTGCCTGACATATTCTAACAAAATTATCCTATCATTGCAATACCTGGGAAGAAGCATTGGGTTCCCTGTGAATCCACTAACCCTGATATAAGTGGAGCGTGGGTTTTGGATAAACCAACACACCCACTCTCAGATAATAGCCATAGCCTCCAGGCTAATCCGGTATCATGTATCTCCCGTTAGTTTAATTATTACTGGAAAAATGAAGGCATCATTGATTCTTTTGAAATGACCCTTTGCATTGACTAGGGGAAGTTGGGAATAATATTCCCATACCTTCTTTTGTCCTTGTTTATCCCCTAATTGACCCTCCACCTGTAAGCCTGGGAATTTGCCAGCTCTCGCAGTCACCTAGATGACATAAGATGTGAAGAATAATTTCTTAGTCTAGTGGACCTCCTTCATTTGTTTGTAGATGTTGTCTGAGAGGATCGGAGGCCAATCAAAATATTGCTTTCCCACCAAGATAGTAGTCATGAACTAAAACATCCACGAATGAAAGTGTTTATAGTCGGCTTGCCAAAGGCCCTGCTTAGCATGATAATTAGGTCCCTTTGGGGCTCCTTGAAGTCTTCTCTCAGGATGTCTATTGCCTTCAAACCTGTTTTCCTCTCTTCCTTCAATCAGTTCTCATTCATGTGCCTTTTGTTCACTGTAACTTTGTCATTCCATACCTTTAAGGCCTCCTCTTCGATTGAGAGGAATATCTCATCTTTGGTTGGGATTCTGAACACGAATCCCAACATATCACGGGACAAATATATGATTGTTTTTCTCTGTGCCTCAGTGCACTTTCTAGTGTCAGGGCCATAAAACTGGGCAATTATCATTATGAACTCAGGTGCCTGCACCGATTGTGGAAAGATAGTCACCTCTACTAAGCCCAGTCTTTTAATTCTCCTATGTAGGGCCTCCAATCAGGGCTTATCCAGATGGGTTCTGATATACTCAATTTCAATATGGCCAATTTCAGTGTCAGTGACCCATCTGACTTGATCATCCAACTTTGAGGCGTAGACCTGTCCTTGATAGTGATATTTCATGGTCGCTGAAAGTCGATCAATATCTTTGCCTCTTTTGCTGGAAGATTAGTCCATCTAACTACTTGAATCTACAAGAAGAAAGCAAGTTTCAGTTCCTTATCTAAAATATTAAAAATTCATTCACTTCGGGACTCCAGGGTTTCGGGCTGGGTAGATAACAAATGGTTCGGGAACTTCGGGGTTCCGGACTGGGTATGTGTGGAGGAAGTTTGGAACTCTGAGGTTCTGGGATTGAAAGTTTAGGCTCATCTCGGGACTCCAGGGTTCCGGTTTGGGTAGATAACAAATGGTTCTGGAACTTTGGGGTTCCGAGATGGGTATGTGTGGAGGAAGTCCGGAACTCCGGGACTCTGGGGTTCTGGGATTGAAAGTTTAGGCTCATCTCGGGACTCCAGGATCCCAAGCCAAATAAAAGATACCCAATAAGACTTTAGAAAGATGACTTATAAAGGTGGACCTCGGAACTCCGGGGTTCCAGGCTAAGTGGTAGCACGTCCTCTTAACAAAGGATAATCCGGAACTCCAAGGTTCCAGGTGGGGACAAGTAATAAACCTGGAACTCTGGGGGTCCGGGGTTCCAGGGTAGGAAGAAGAAAAGAACCTAGAACTCTGGGGGACCGGGGTAGGAAACTTAGGGCATGTAGGAACAAGTAAGAAAAATGAGAAAAAACAAAAAAGAAGAAGACAAACAAAACCCACGAAAGAAGAAAAAGATCTAACCTACAAACGACAAAGAAGGCAAGGAAAATCACCGACCTGGTGAAATGAAACACCCAAGAACGCGAGGAAGATCAGAGGTTTGAAAACTCACAGTCGAGAGGCAAGGAAGCAAGAACTCTGAAGATGGAATGAACAAATGAGATTTGAAAATCTTACTATTCATGATTATACCCCCCCCAAACTCATTCGTACGAACACTTTAAACAAGACCTCAGGACTTCAGGTTCCCAAGGTTCCGAGCTCAATGACAAAAACACAAATAAGACACTTCACCTCGGGACTTCAGGGTTCCAGAGTCCCGGGGTGAAGAAAGGCAAAGCAAGAACACAAGGATCAACCTCGGGACTCCAGGGTTCTGGGGTTGATCAACAAAAAGAAGTAACCGAACACTCAACCTTGAGACTCTGGGGTTCCGGGGCTCCAATGTTGAGAAAACACAACACGCCTTGGGACTTCGGAGTTTCGAGATAAAGAGCACAAAAAACACACCTCGGGACTTCGGGACTCTGAATTTCTGAGGTAAAGAACACAAAAACATAAGACACAGAGACCAACCTTGAGACTTCGGAGGTCTGGGGTTCCAAGGTGGACAAAGTAAAGAAACAAAAGGAAAGAGACCTCAGGATTCTAGGACTCCGGGGTTCCAAGGTAAAAGAAACAAAAACCAAAAGAACAAAGCAACACAAGCATAAACAAGGGACCCATATTTCGACACAAGGAAACTAATGAGGGATAGATATGCAGGGCATAACATGACTCCACCCCAACCAACTGGGAAACCATGTGTCCTCCTATCAGGAATCAAGAGACCTGCTACTATATTGCATAACAAGATGGTAAGGTCATCATAATCCATCGCCTACCAAGGTATCTCATATTCG